>NC_038250.2:26146832-26323315 GCF_000004515.6 Glycine max
GGTAGAGATAACCTTCAATTTAAGAAATTCTTTTTCATCAAGGATAGAAGCCTCTAGGTCTGAATATGAGTCAGCCAGAAGGTCTTTTTCAGTTAGAACCCGTTCAATTCCAGTAGGACTAACCAGATCTGAGTCACATAACCAGTTCCCTACTGTAAACCTCCAAGGATTAGACACTACTTCTAGCATACCTAGAACAACTTACAACCAAGAACAGGAGGACGACCAAAAGTCGATCCAATCCTCAACATACTCTTCTATGGAACCTTATGATGTTATCTGACAACTTTAGCATTGATAAGGAAACCCTCAGGAAAGATTTCTATTCTCCAGAGAATGAACCTCAAAGGAGATGGTTTTTCCAACATTACAAGGGTACAAACAGAAAACAAATCCAAGACAAGTTCTACGAATTTGTCGAAAGAGTCAAAATTAATGTCCTTTTCTTTGATTGGTTTCATGCTTATGCCATCAGAAAGGATATAGATTACCCTTGGAAACAAAAAATCATAGGTGATCCAACAACAAATGTCATAACAAACTGGCAAGTGAGAGATGGTGAGTTAATCCAATCGGAATTACCTCCCACAACACAATATCAACTACCAAATATCAAAGACAGTAATAATAAACCTGTCATGGCAATTCCATTCAAAACAAAAGATGTCAACGAGGAAGTAACCTCTAAAGACATTAAAAGCCTAATGGAACAGACAAATTATACCAATAAATACTTACAAGCTTTAGGAGAAACCATTAAAACTAAAGTAGTTCCTAAACAAAAATCAATTGAGGGAGCTTCGCCAAGTGTCCCCATCGAAATTGAAAAACCTTTATTCAAACCTTTCAAAGTTAGTGAGAAGGCTAAACGGAAAATTAGGGAACTTGGAAAAACTAAATCCTTAACTGAGGGCGTAGGTGACAATCATAGTGAATTACTAAACAAGATTGGTAGTTTACTTAAGGTCATTCCAGATACTCCCCAAGCCTTGGAAAATACT
Organism: Glycine max; assembly: GCF_000004515.6. Taxonomy (NCBI): domain Eukaryota; kingdom Viridiplantae; phylum Streptophyta; class Magnoliopsida; order Fabales; family Fabaceae; genus Glycine; species Glycine max. The sequence continues at coordinate 26,147,834 of NC_038250.2, forward strand.
TCTAAAATGGTAACAAGAAGTACCTCCAAATTAATTAATGTTATAAATGAAGATAGTGACCAAAACTCAGATAACACAACTGAGATAGGATCAGTGTCAGAAAAGAATATAAATCCAATTAATTCCAAAAACTGGAAAACACCCTCCAAATTATATTACCAACGTCCAACTGCCCCTGACCTTCTATTAGAAGAAAGAGGTGAAAACAATTTTAAAAGTTTTAGTGCAAATAACATCTACGAATGGAACATAGATGCACAAACGGAGTATAACATCATGAATACACTCCAACATATGACCATGGTAGCCACGGCTTACCAAACCTCCCATGAATGTTCGGAAGAAACCATTATAGATATCTTAGTGGCAGGATTTTCTGGCCAACTAAAAGGATGGTGGGATAATTATCTCACTAATGAAGAGAAATCAAAAATTTACAGTGCAGTTAAGACGGATCTCAATGGAAAAGTCATTACTAATGACGATGATAAAGAGATTCCTGACGCTGTTAACACATTAATATTTACAATAGCCCAACATTTCATTGGAGACCCATCCTTGTGGAAAGACAGATCCGCAGAATTATTATCAAATCTTAAGTGTAGAACCTTAGCAGATTTTAGGTGGTACAGAGATACTTTCCTAACTAGGGTTTACACAAGAGAAGACAGTCAACAACCTTTTTGGAAAGAAAAATTTCTAGCTGGTCTTCCCAGATCATTAGGAGACAAAGTTAGAGATAAAATCCGTAGTCAATCTGCCAATGGAGACATTCCATATGAAAACTTAAGTTATGGTCAATTAATTTCCTATGTCCAAAAGGTAGCCTTAAAAATCTGTCAGGACGACAAGATTCAGAGGCAATTAGCCAAAGAAAAAGCTCAAACAAAGAGAGATTTAGGTTCCTTCTGTGAACAATTTGGCTTACCAGCCTGTCCAAAACAAAAGAAAAAACAAACCTCTAGGAAAGAAGCCCACGATCATAAGCCAGCCAATAACAGAAGATTTTCAAAACGAAGATACTCTCAAAAACCCTCAACCAGTAGAGAAATAGAAAATCCTAAACAAAAAATAAAATCAAAAATAACGTGCTACAATTGTGGAAAACAAGGCCACATTAGCAAATATTGTAGACTAAAGAAGAAGTTAAGAAACCTTAACCTAGAACCCTCAATTGAAGAGCAAATAAACAATTTGCTCATAGAAACCTCGGAGGAGGAAACAGAAACAGAAACTTCATCCTCCGTACTTTCCGATGAAAACCTAAACCTAATCCAACAAGATGACCAACTATCATCAACAGATGATGATGGGCAAATCAATACTCTAACAAGAGAACAAGATCTCTTGTTTGAAGCAATCAATTCCATACCTGACCCCCAGGAAAAGAAGGTTTTCCTGGAAAAACTCAAGGAAACATTAGAGGTAAAACCTAGACAAAAGGATTTTATCACAAACAACAAATTTGATGTAAGTAACATACTCAAGAGACTAGAAAATTCTTCAACAAAGCCAACGACAATTCAAGATCTCCAAACAGAGATAAACAATCTAAAAAGAGAGGTAAAAGAACTTCGCCAACAACAAGAAATTCATCAGATCATTCTTTCTCAGCTTGAGGAAGATAGTGATTCTGAAAGTGCCAACAACAGTGAAGAAAATCAACCAGAAAATTTAGAAGATGATATGTTTATGGGATTAATCAACAAGATTAAAATCCAAAAATTTTACATAAACATAAAGATAATTATTAATGATTTTATTTTAGAAACAATGGCCCTATTTGACACAGGGGCTGATTCAAACTGCATTTTAGAAGGATTAATTCCTACAAAATTCTTTGAGAAAACCTCAGAAAAACTAAGTACGGCAAACGGCTCAAAATTAAAAATTAATTTTAAGCTATCAAATGCAATCATTGAAAACCAAGGTCTTAGGATCAACACAAACTTTCTTCTGGTAAAAAACCTTAAGAATGAAGTAATCTTAGGAACGCCCTTCATTAGAGCCCTGTTTCCCATCCAAATATCTAATGAAGGAATAACCACAAATTATTTAGGAAGAAATATTATATTTAATTTTTCTACTAAACCAATTTCCAGAAATATAAATTTCATAGAGAATAAGATTAATCAAATTAACTTCTTAAAAGAAGAAGTATCTTTTAATAATATTCAGATACAACTAGGAAAACCCCAAGTAAAAGATAAAATTCAATCTTTACTAAATCATATTGAATCAACTGTCTGTTCTGATTTGCCACATGCATTTTGGGACAGAAAGAAACATATTGTTGATCTCCCCTATGAGAAAGACTTTAGAGAAAAACAAATTCCCACAAAAGCCAGACCGATCCAAATGAATGAAGAACTTCTTCAATACTGTCAAAAGGAAATCAAGGATTTGCTTGATAAAGGCCTAATCCGGAAAAGCAAAAGCCCATGGTCTTGTGCGGCTTTTTATGTCAACAAACAATCTGAGATTGAGCGTGGAACACCTCGCTTAGTCATAAATTACAAACCACTAAATCAAGCATTACAATGGATTAGATATCCTATTCCAAACAAAAGAGATTTGCTTAACAGATTAAATTCTGCAAAGATATTTTCAAAATTTGATATGAAATCTGGATTTTGGCAAATCCAAATCCAAGAATCAGATAGGTACAAAACAGCGTTTACTGTACCTTTCGGGCAATATGAGTGGAACGTAATGCCATTCGGACTGAAGAATGCCCCTTCAGAATTTCAAAAAATTATGAATGATATTTTTAATCCCTATTCAAAATTTGTCATTGTCTACATAGATGATGTTTTAATCTTTTCCCAAAACATTGACCAGCATTTCAAACATCTCCAAACCTTCATCCATATCATCAAACAAAATGGTTTGGCAGTCTCCAAATCAAAAATCAATCTTTTCCAAACACGAATTCGATTCCTTGGTCACAATATTTATCAAGGTACAATTGTTCCAATCGAAAGGTCAATTGAGTTTGCTAGCAAATTCCCCAACCAAATCTTAGACAAAACCCAGTTACAAAGATTCCTAGGTTGTCTAAATTACGTAGGTGAATTTGTCCCCTACTTAAACAATATTGTCAAACCATTGCATGATAGGCTAAAGAAAAATCTGCCTCCTTGGTCTGACCTCCATACCCAAACAGTTAAAGAAATCAAAGTCAAAGTCCAATCCATAAAATGTTTGTATCTTCTCATTCCACAGGCATTCAAAATTGTCGAAACTGATGCATCAGACATCGGTTACGGTGGCATCCTCAAACAACAAGTACATGGTTAAGAACATGTCATCGCATATACTTCAAAACACTGGAATCCTGCACAATTAAAGTATTCAACTGTTAAAAAAGAAGTTTTAGCAATTTTTTTGTGCATTTCCAAATTTCAATCTGATTTATTAAATCAAAATTTTTTAGTAAGAGTTGACTGCAAATCAGCCAAAGATATTTTACAGAAGGATGTAAAAAACCTTGCCTCAAAACAGATTTTTGCAAGATGGCAAGCAATTTTAAGTGTCTTTGATTTTAATATAGAATATATCAAGGGCTCTTCCAACTCTCTACCTGACTACCTCACCCGTGAATTTTTACAGAAAATTCCCGATGCCTCCTAAGGTGTCTAGTTCCTCCGACAGAGGAGGAAGATCCAGTACGAAAGGTAAAGAAGTTCTACTGGCTCTACCAGAGCCAATAACCAAAAAGGCAACTACAACATCTTCTGGGTCACCTACCCAGACTGGGTCATCAACCCAGAAAGGAAAACTTGAAGGGTCATTGACCCAAACAACTACCGTCAAATCTGAGTCATCAACTCAGGAATCTCCAAAACCAACAACAACCAAACAGACCGTGGCTGACTATGCCTGGTCAATACAAACTCTCCTGGCCTTAGAGGATATAGGCCTCACCAAAATACCAAAATTAGCCAAAAAGACCTGGGCAGAAATGGCCTCAGAATCAGACGATGATTCTGAAACAGATCTGAAAAAACAAATCCAAAAAGCCAAACAGACCAAAACCGTCTGTAACCAAAAACCAAGCCAATCGTTGACTCAACAAGAATCAACACCACAACCCGGTAACAGTTACATTTCAAAAAACAAATTTTTCAATGTTTTACAAATGGAACCAGAATATTGGGACAAGAATCCTTTCAAAGCAACCGCCAAAGTATTCCCCCCAGGGATTCCATTACAGGCCAATAGCCGCAAACAAAACCCGCAAATTCTACGAATTCATCCTAATAGATACGAACTCAGTATCTATTAAACACTTCAAAGACCCCAAAGATCCAAATTTAAATACCCATTCCACAATCCAAATCCTGAAGGTTATGCAGCCACGACATTATGGCTCAAACTTAAACCAACCCAAAAAATTCTCTGCACCATTTGATCCTGCAGGGTATAATTATTGGGATTACGTTGACGCCTGGACCAATGTGTTCTGGCATCAAAATAGTAAATTCAAGCATTCATGGCTGATTTACTTCAAAAATAATACTGCATATAATTTTCCAAATTGGTTCCTCCAATGGTGGAACTACTTCGGACCAATTCCACAAATATTTCCAGAAGAAGTCCAACAGGGATTCGAACAATTCAACAAGCTCTATAATAGCAAGGAATCACGAATTCCGGCAGATTTAAAGTATTTTTCCAGTTTTGCCTTATCATGGATCTTTTCATGGCAATACAGATACGGAAAAACTGAAAACAACAAGCAATATCCACCGTTACAGAGACACGCCTTTGTAAAATGGTGGTCACAATTCGATACTTCAAAGGCTGCTCCAGATCAAGTCAAGAACTGGTTCCAGAGCAATCCTGAGTTCCTTAAACCAGCTGATCCGGAGACATCTTTGTTTCTAAATCAGAAGTCGCAACTGGCAGCATTCTTAGCAAGCTCAAAATCTAAAGAAAGTCTTGCTCAGAATCTCAAAGAAGTTCTCCAACTACTTCAACAGGAAGTGGAAGAAGAACCTTCCAAGAAGGAAGCTGAATCATCAGAGACTAATGATGACCAAGAAGATGATCCATTCTACCAGAATGAAGATGACTGTTTTGGTATATCATTGGACGACGATTAATTAGTTGTAATAATCATGAATTATTGTAACTAATTTGTCAGTTTCTTTTAAATAATGTAATTTGTAAAAAGTTTTGTAACAGTTTCGGTAAACATTATCGATACTGTAGAAACAGTAAAAATTGGGTCTATTTAAAGGAGTCCTCGTCCCCTTTGTGAGGCACCTTTTTAGATAGTCTCAGAATCAGGTTTTAGAGAGAGAAGCTCTGCCTAGGGAAAAACTCTTTGTAAGCTTTTCTTTCAGTTTCAATAAATTTCAAGTTCTATTTTTCATATCTCCCTTCTCCCCTCACCGATCCTGTGCGGCTCTGCCGCCGCTTCGGTTTCTTTGTTTTCAAAAACCTGGGTTTGTAAGCCGTTTCGGTGTGCCCTTGATATCTGCTTTACAATTTTATAATTCTTACGTTTGATTTTATCATACTGCTTTCTTACTTCCTATCTGTCCGTTTGATCTTATTCCGCTGATCTCTGGTATATATATATATATATATATATATATATATATATATATATATATATATATATATATATATATATATATATGAATTTTTGGATAGGATTTGGAACCTTTTTTTGACTAATTTGAGGCATGAAATTTGTACCATTAAATTCACATACATAAAAACTATGGAATCCAACTGATGTTCAAACCAAAAAGGGTCATACACATGGTAAAAATTGTACGAAAAGTGAATCCAACTAGAAATTGAAAATTGAAAAATTTAATATAAGATTATTTTTAGGTTGTTCATGAGACTTATTTTTACAATGTTTATGACTCATTTTTTGAACATTAGTTGGATTTTGATGTGATTTGAACTCAAGGATTGTTAGAATCCCAGCTCTAGTGCAGTGATGAGGTGTTCAGAGCAATGGTGTGATGTGAGGTATGGGGAGAAAATTTATACCTTTAAAAAGTTGTTGGTTATTTTTTGAGTGAATGAGTAAAAAGCTCCTTAATCCATGGAGTAGAGGTCCTTTTATAGTTCCCTCTGCTTGGATTTGGCCTCTTGGGCCTTGTCCTTGGATCTGACCTATTGAGCCTTGCCGTATTATTTATAAAGTTGTTTTTTTTGGGCCTTTTATGTAATGGGTTGGTCAATAGCTTAGACTTATACCATAATAGTTGCCCCTAAGTTGTTGTTGTTTGGGTACAAGTGATGTTGACTTAAGTTGTAGAATTGATATTGTCCCCTATAACAAATTCCATTGTTTGCATGTAAGTGAACCTAATGAGATAAGTTTCATGTCTTAAATTAGTCAAAAAAGGGATTTAGAATCGTGTCAAAAAATAAAAACAGTCATGGTTTCAAAATGACCATTTATCTTCACTTTAGAATCATAAATAACCTAAATTAAACTTTTTAAAAGATAAGAGACCACAATATATATAATAAAAACATAAAGTTCTAAATGTCTATTTTAGCAAAAATAAAAGGGCCAATTATGCAATTGTGAGCTAAAAATTCATTGAACATGAATTTATGAAGTAAAACATTAGAAAATAAAAAGGTTAAAATAGAGTTTTGGTCCCTTATCTACATTTTAGGTTTCAATTTAGTCCCTAAAGTATAAAAAGTGTCACTTTGGTAACTTATAATGTATTTGTTAAACCAAATTAATTTTGTCATTTTTTGGTACTAATGATGTCCATTTTGGGTGATGTGACATCAATCACAATTTGCCACATGTAACAATGTTGACCTAATTAGAATGATAAACTAGCAAAAGTGTAACGACCCAAGATGTCATTACATGAAATATTAAAACTTTAACGTGAAAATATTCACTTTTACTCTTAATAAAACTCTTGAATTAGTTTAATTAACGAAAATAAATATAGTTTTTTTTTGTGAATGCAAGCATATCATATAAGCATCACCCATAAAAGGTCATCAAGTCATAAAACATAAAGGTACGTATTTCCCAAGACACAATATCATCAAAACATCATAAGCAACTAGATCCATGAATACATATAAACTGTAAGTTGGTCCCCCACTAAGATAAAACATAAATAAAAGACCAAGGGTCGAATCTCGTCCCTAAGTCCACCACCAAGTCCATATCAACCACGAGTGACACGCTCCTCAAAAGCTTCATCATAATTTCCTCCTGTGTCAAAAGACATGACCATCACAATTCAACAAAAAACGTAAGGGTAAACTCATTTTTCAAAAAGAAAACAACATATAAGAGAAATAGAAGATCACCATGTTAAAAAAGATGTAGAAATCCTCATTTTTCCAACAACTATGTACTAATACAACTCTTCAAGTAACACATTATTTTCAAGTCACAATTATTAATCCATATGTTTAACTATCATGTTATGCCATGTTGACTCTTTCCTCCTAGAAGATTTTATCTTTTGAGTGATTAACTCTGTACATCCCTTAACAGAGTTGCACTCTATGATTTAACCAATCGAGGAGACTTGAATTAACCCTGTGGAGGAAATATGATTTTATTGAAAATGGATGACTATGGGTAGTGGCTTACCTCGGCAAGGCTTGCAAGGACCTTAACCTATATAGGAATTCACCCACCCATCCATTCTATAGGTCCATTCCTGTTAGCCACCATTGACAACCTCCAACACTAGGTTGAGGGCCCACCAAGCACCCTCAAGTTACGTTCCTACTAATATGCAATGACATTCATAAATCCATGTATGTTATGATTAAACATTATATCACCTAATCATTATATTCCTTTACCATAACCAATATAATTTATTTCATCAATAATTCAATCCACCATGCATATCTCATTCAACATATCCTTAATTCCTCATCCATGTCTTGTTAAATTCCACATCAAGTCATCATTCATGTGATTTTCACCATCCAGGAACTCTCACATAGTTCATCTACACCTCATGAGACTTTTCACACAACAAGTGCTCATGATCAATAATCAAATCTCAATATATGAATGTGAATTGCATGAGAAATAACAAGAAATCACCTTAATCAATTTCATCTTAAAATCTACCCACACACCAAAGCATTTAAGATTGGAGTTCTATTGAAATGCATGAGAGAAAATTTGATAGGTACTCATGCTTAAGCACAACCAACTCTATGCCTAAGCATGGTCCCTTTTTTTCTTTCTGACTACTCGTGCTTAAACGTGGCCAAGTGTGAGCTTAAACGTGGCCAAGTGTGAGCTTACACGTGGCCTTTTTTTCTTTCTTTCTGTCAACTGATGCTTAAGTACACCCAAGTGTGCACTTAAGCAACTAGTTACAATGGCCAACTCCCCCGTCTTGCGTGACTGACCTACCAGTTCACATTTTTACTGTCAAATCTCCACTAATGGATCCCAATATGAATTCCAAATCAAACCTTTCAGTGCTCAATAATAAACAATAAAGAAAACACACTTTAACAACTGAAAACGATGATTAAACACATGAAACATAAGGTTTTTAAAGGGTGTTAAGCATAAACTTAAAAAGGCAAGAACTTAATAGAAGTGAAACTCAGTTGAAATTACTAGACGACTAATACAAAATTTTCATTTGTTTATTCTTTGCTAAGAAAATTCATTTTGTAATTGAGATTTATTGTTTATCCGCTCTTTAAGTGTTATTGAATATTTGTATTCATTCAAACTATTGTTTGTGAAAGCTAGAAGTGACCTAGTGTTAAACAATACCTGAGTTTCTTAAATTCAGGCGGAGTCTAAGAATGTGCAAAAAGTGGTATTAAGAATACTTATAAAGCTAGAAATGACAAGTTGGAATATTTATTTTCTAATAAAGTTTTGATTAGTAAAATCCTTTAATGTTGAGTAAATTAAAGGAGAACTAAATGTGACTCAAGTTCAGTGAACGAGTCTAAACTTGATGTTTCTACTTTTCTTATTTGTGGTTTATTGAGCATTCTATTAATACTCTTTGTCACTTCTTTAATACCAAATGATTATTTGAAAATGTTTTTTTAAAAAAAGACTCTTTGTTACTAAGTCTCTGGACGATTAAACTTGTCTTTGTTAAAATCTTTTTTTCTCTTTATTGGATGACCTATCTTTATAAAATAAACTAAAAAAAAATTAAGACACAAGGCGCTCTAGAATGCCCTTTTTTAACTTGTTAACTTAATAGCATTGCTATATAGAAACGTTAAATTATTTATAAAAAAAAATCTTTGGCGAAATTCAAGGGTGTTATGAAGTTATATATAACTTCCGTATATGTACAAATTCGTAACAAGAAGCATATTCCTTAAACTCGGGCATATTTTGTAACAATTGTTATTATATCATCTCTTAGTTATTCTAAATTCAAATACACAATAGTCCACCGTTATTATTCTACTTAATTTAAAATTATATAATTATCTTATTTTAATATAAGAATATGCTAACATAGACCCAATTGTTTTTTATAATATATACATTAGTAGATCAACTACAATTATTCTTAAAATACATCCGGATGCAACTTATTAACATACTTCTAAAAAATGTGAGTGTACATTAGTTAATGCCTACTGGTTTTGCTAACATAAATTCACTAGGTGTACGTTAAAAATTTGTAACTAAAATTGTTCTAAAAATACACCTGGTGCAAGTTGCTAACATACTCTTACTAAAAAAAAAACAAACGGATCTACGTTAACAAGTCCCTTTAAAATAACCTTAATTATCTTAATTAAAACATATACATGTATTGATAATAATTGTTGGAGATCCTACATTATTTAAAGATATGGTCAAATTAGTGTATATAAGAGAAGGACAACTCACCTTACAAGTTAATTTTGTAGAGTTAAATTAAACTCAAAATCTAATTTCTAACGTAGGAGAAGGCATAGGATAAGCCCAAGGTGCACTTGGGAAATATGATAATTGAGGAGTGAAACATTTAACTCTTTTATCCTATATCTATATAAGTGGGAGACAATCATCAATTTATTAGCTAGTTTTTAAAATTGAGTTAGGTTCAAATTCACATTTTAAGATGATATCAAAGTCTATCCTAGCAATCTATTGTTAGGCCTATTGTGCCACCCTCTACCGCACATCTATCAAACTACCCATAAACTTCCAATCATGCAAACTTCACGCACGAAATATCCTATCTTTCACATGAGAGGTTGTGTTCGAGATCACATTGTCTAGAGATATAGTCAAATTAGTGTATATAAATGTGGGACATCTCTAACCTTACAAGCCGATTTTATAAAATTGATTTAAAGCTTAAATATATTTTTAATTTTTCAAATTTCAGTAAGTATTTTTTAGTTCTTCAAAAAAAAATATTTTTATTAGTCCCTCAAATTTTCGAGAAGTTACTTTTAGTCTCTCTTTGTTTATTGAGTTTATGATTTCACAATTTATTACGATTTTTAACCACCAAAATTTATTTATTTTTAGTTCAATCTTATAAAAAATTATTCCTTACGATTTTAAACAGTTTATACCTGATAAGCTTGTAAGATGATTGTTACGATTTTTAACCACAAAACAGTTTATACCTGATAAGATTGTAAATTAATAGTTCAGGAAAATATAGTGTTCTTATATAGGTTAAATCCCCGAGTAATATAACTGGTTGCATATTAAGTGAAAAACAGTAAGATGGAAACTTTGGAACCCAGCTACCCCATGTATGCTTTATGACTCTTAATGGGTATGAAAAAATACAGCAAAAAAACTGGCTCAGTTACTCAAGTGAGGTAGGCTTGGTGACTAGAAATTACATATCTCAAATAGCCGTCACAGCAGTTCAACCTTGATGTAGGCAAGGCAAAGCATTCTCAGAATGTGAACATACCAACATTAACATACATGATCAACAAAATCCCTTGACGAAAAACAAAATAACAGGAAAGAAAATGTAGTTCCACGGACATCGGATGCTCACAAGATAGCATGCCTTTTCTATTTGATTGTGGATCTCATTTTAGGAATTTATTGATGTAATGAACTTGGCAAGTAATTTATCTTCCATTTTCTTTTCCTTTTCCTAAAGGCAGAGGTCTTTCTCATACTCCCAGACATTTACAAGGCTTTCCACCTTTATTTCTTCTTCAATGACAAAGGTAATGATGGTTAAAACCCATATAGCAATGGATCAAATAATCAAAACATACAATAAAAACTGATGAGTAGTGGGTAAGAGAGGCAAAGACTGAGTGAATCATAGTCTTACCATATATTCTACACCAAGGTGGTTCCCCACCTTCTGATCAAGTGAAGCAACTATTCTCAGACAATTGCTAGCTGATTTGATTTTATCCAGTGAAAGACCTGTCATCTTTGCAATTTCATAATCATCTGGGCATTTCTTGTGCATGCATTTCATGGCTTTTCGAGCTTTCTGGATCTGATTTATTGCCCTGTTCAACGGCTACTAAAAAGAATAATGAAGATGAAAAGAACATGGATCAAATTTTTGGTCATCTTCGATGAGACTGATACTAAAACAATCTCCTAAGCAGAAGAGGAACTGGTGCAGAACCAGAAAACAAAATTTCGTAGATATTGTGAATGAAACAGGGAGACCTTGATAGAATTGAAAAGATAACAAGAACAAAGAAAAAACAGACGGGTTGCCTACTAAAACAGTCTGTCCCAGAGCCAAGAGTGATAATAATCACCAAAAACAGAATCATCCCCTTTCCCCCAATCTGTTACTAATAACCGTAAAGATAACAAAAGGCAAAATATCTAACTCCACACCCCAAAATACCCCTTCACTAACAATTATGACCAAATCACCCTTCTAATGTCCTTTCCTCACGTAAACACGCCCCCACCTTCCTTGGTTGCCTTCGTGTACTAAAGGCTCACGTAATTCTTCACCCATGGTTGTATCAGGAACATACAGGAATTACAATTCCTCGAGCATATCGTGCCACCACTCTTAAAATTGATTTCCTTATCCAGTACTGCACATAGGTTGAGAATTTGTAGCCCCTTGAACTGTCAAATCTCCCAGCTCCTTGAAGAACACCTACATATCCTGCCTGTGAAATATGAAGAAAAGACAAGAATCAATGAGAAGCTAATCGAAATAGGATTCATGTAGGTGTTAATAGTTGCAATGGATCAATGAGAAACAAACTGAAGTAAGATTCATGCAGGTGTCGATAGTTACATTTTAATTCTATCATTTCAATTTGTAGTCAACTGCATGAAAATATTGACCTAAGTATTGATGGAACTATGGAAGCGCACTACAAATTTTAATTGTCCTTTCATGTTATCATATATGTTTACAAAATGTTCAAATCATAAAGATACAATGAAATGCATGTGACATTGACCCTAAGACATTAAACTAACAGCCAAAATGATTACATTCATCATGTGCAGCATGACCTATAAGGTTTTGGGTCTATCCTATATAAGAGCTTGCCTGTGGTTAGCTTTCCATGGTTATCTCTTTCTGATACTATGCAGACATATATATTGCTAAATTGCACAAGTTTAAAATATTATATTATTATAACCACCACCCTTCCAAAAGAAAAGAAAAAAAGTCTCGTTTCAGACGCCTTGTATTCAATGAATCCTTGAAACTTTCTGGAACACTGATATTAATTAATATTATAGTTAAAACTAAGGATGAAGAAGTCATTTTCCAAGCTCATGATCATTTTCTTCACGAAAAATTCAGTCTTAGTACCTTTTTTACCTGCTAATAATTTTCTATTTTCAGTTTATCCACATAATACAATCTTTCCAATGGGTGTGTTTTATCTAGTTGAGAATATAAATTTCAATGCATCATGGTAAGCTCAGAGTGATTTATTATGAAAGGAAATATTATAAACGATCACATGTAATAATTGTCTTTAAAGTTAGAGATCATAAAATGTGGGTGCACAGGAATTGATTTAGATGAAAACATCATGTAGGGAAAAGTGTAATTTATGCTATGCCTCTCTACATGACCTTTCTTTCATTGGACGGATATCTTTGAATTATTTACTGTGATTTTAACTATCATGAGTTGTTAAGTAGCTCTATAAAATATCAACTCTTCTCAGGAAACTAGGGTTCTTGAGATATAATTTACAAGTATATATGATGAGTGCACAAATAGGTAAAAGACAAACAGAATCTTGTCCTCATAAGGAACAATGACAAATTACAAACAAAATCCTGAGCAATGACATTTGGAACAAACCTGAAGTAAATCATCCAAAGCTATTCCCATACCCATGTATTTTCTGGCAAGGTATAGAACTAAGGAATGAGTACTTTGTATGAGTTCATCCCGACAATAATAGCCATGATGCAATAGCTGCTGTAGCACCTTCTCATCAACTCCAGATGCTTCTGCCCCGTTACTCAAGCTTGCTACTTGCTTGGTATCCTCTTCTATAGCTGTCCTAATTTTCTCTAACTCTGCTAGCACCTAGAATAGTACAGAATTTCGATGTTTATGTGATTTACAACAACGGTACAAAATCCCATATTTTCTAGATAATACACTAACCTTTAAACCTTTTGATATCTCTGCCTCCCTTTTAGCAACTATTATTCTTTTATTTTTAGTATTCGGCACTCTTTTCACAACTGAAGCTGAGAAACCTAATAGATCTTCCTGATTAGCTTTTAAAGTCAATGACTGGGATGAAACTGCCGTGGCAACAAATTCTCTCTTCTGGTTTTATTTTCCTTTCTCTTTCTAGACTGTACAACAACTTTGTCCTTATAGTCATTCACTTTGTCAGCATAGTCTGACACAGGTGAGGTTCCAAGTGATCTTGATAGACAAACATTGAATAACTTAAGAGCACCAAGCTTTTCTAGTTGCAATATAATAGCCTTTTCCAACCTCAGTGCTTCATAATCAGCAAACGTTTCTTCTAAAACAAATAGGTTATCCATTAACAAACAAAAATGCTGTGCCCTGAATGACTCAAACTTCATAGAAACAGTAGATACCTCTCCAAAATGCATTTGGGTATTATCAATCATTTTATTTACACTACTCAGTGACCGCTTTCCTTTGTTTTCCTGGGAAAGTAACATCTTGTAAGACCTTTATTTTAGCTATCAATGTGGAGCTTATTTGGATATAAACTTATTCATTAGTACTGAGAAGAAAATCAAAAAGGTAAAATATACTTTATGCATAAGCTAAAATCAGCTTTTGGAGAAGCTAAATGGGAGAGCTACTATAAATTAGCTTATGCATAAGCTAGTTTTAACTTATGAGAGAAGCCTAATTCATTTTATCTTCTTCTTTTCCTCTCCCATAAGTACTTACTGAAAAAATCATCCATTCATGACAATAACGGATTTGACTATTCTAAAATGAAAAAGTAAGGATACATACAACCTTATTTTCTCACTTAGACAAGTCAAATCCCAATATAATAATGTCACATGAATTACTTTCAAATAGGAAAATCATAAGGGTTGCCATAAAGGATTATGTTGAACCTGAATTTCTTCTCTTCCTAATGAATCATTTTCCAAGGTTTCCAAGGCAGATGACGAAAATGCGAATTTTGCAAAACTTCTCCCTCCTCATAAAATGTTGAGGGCAAAGATAACCTCGTGGAGTTGAAACAAGTTTCCCTGACTCCAGCTGCACTATATTTTACCCAAAATTCAAATCAATAGAAAGGAAATAGAAACACACTACTTGTTAACCATAATTTCTATGTATGGTCACTTATCTATCAACCAGAATCATCGTTTATATGACTTTTAAGCAATTATTGTAACAATTAATAAACTAATAACAGATGATGATTATAAATAATTGGATGACAGTTTAATAACTCTTCCATCCTCTTTTTTAGTGACAAAAAAATATTGTTTGTAAAGAATAAACTGTGCCAATGACAAATATAACAATAATAAGTAGAAATAATTGGTAATGAAGCTGTAAAAGGAAAGAAGAGAAACGACCAGAAGGTGAAGAAAGGCAGAGAGGTGAATTGGTGAAGGAATGAGGAGTGTGAAGAGACACACAATATCTGAGCCTGGGATTTAGCGCGAAACCAACACCCATAGTGTTTTTTTGATGCGCTGAGTGAGGGATAGAGAAAGAGGGTCCATGAAACGGTCGTTGAAGTTCAGAGAAGGAAGGGAAAGAATTATTAGAATAGGAAGGTCATAAAAGAGCGTTATGCAATACGCAATGTGGATATCATGTGGCGCGTTGCTGTCACTCCCACCACCAGTTCTTCATCTCCCTCGCACTGGCTGGAATATTTTTTTTTTTTTTAATTTTAAAAAAGGATTCCAGGGCCTGGATTGTTAGGGCCCAACTTTTATAGTTTCATTTTATTTGCGATTGCTATTTATATCCTAAATTTGCACCTCACACCCGCTCCCCATCCCCCTCCTCACAAAAAGCCGGCTCAGATGGGCTGATGCAAACCTGCAAATTTATGCCTCGCGCCAACAATATTTTCACTCTTTTAGCTTTTGATTTTTGTCACTGCCAACATTTTTACTCAGATGTTATTTTAGATTAAATTAGTTTTTCTTCCTCTAATTTTTTAAGTTTGATTTAATCCTTTAATTTTTTTATATTCAATCAGGTCTTATAATTTTAAATTAGGTTCAATTTGATATTATTATCTAAATTGAACTAATGGTGTTAGAAAAATAAGTGGTAACAACACATTTTTTAACACACTTTATAATTGGTTGAAATTCATTAAAAATTATGAATTCTAGTTTGTCTTATCTTTCCTTTAATGACTCTCTCTCTCTCTCTCTCTCTCTCTCTCTCTCTCTCAATTTTATACTTTTTAATCAATTTTAACTTATAGGACAACATGTGTTAGAAAGAATGTATTGCTAGCACTCCTCTTTGATCAAAGTTTTATTGAAAACTATAAATTTATGAGTATGGGTATTAAATAAGAAGTGAGACTCACAATTTGTGATTAAAAACAAATTTTAGCCAATAACAAAATGTGTTTGAAAGAGTATGTTACCAAAAGTATTGCCATTATTTCTCAAATTGCTCTTCGCTTGAATTGGTTCGTGTAGTGTCTAGAGTCTACAAAATGGACATGGCACTCCAACGCACACGTCAACCCTCCATGTCAGCCTTGACACAGGAGCACAAACACATCTCCCTTGGTAGCCAGGCCACTAGGCCGCCAGATTATCCCTAGATAACTCATTATTTGAATATTAATGATAATGTTATAAACCCATTATCAAGTGGCGGGTACTCAATTATCTATAAGAGGCGAATTATCTATAAGTTACAACTTATCTACTAGCTATTATCTACTAGCTAGGAATGATCTGCAAGGGTTGTTACACTACAGTAACAACCCCTACAAACAAGAACCTAAAGCTCTCATCTCACTTTATAAATACCAAGTTTTATCTCACCCTTTTTAATTTTATTCTCAACTAATTCACGTACTTACTTGAGTGTCGGAGTCTTTTGTTTTGAATTTCCCCCTTGCATTCTCCTAACAGAGTGTGCCTCAAGTCCAACGCATGAGATCATGGAGCCCATCTTGGCCACGTCGACCCTGTGTCAGTCTTCTCCTGATTTATGTAAGTACATTTAGCACCCACTATGTGGCATTTCACACGATCTAGCCTCAGACACTGGACACCTTTAGAGCACTGCAATCCTCCCCTAACAACCATTACTAATATCAACACTCTCCAAAAACTCCAAACATGTATTGCGGAGATGGAATGACGACATAAGGAAGAACTCAGAAAGCTAAAGGCTGGTCACGACCAATTGGAGGCTCGTGTGAGATGCCCCCAGGGTGACAAGCACTCTGCTCACACAATGCATGAATGCACTCAAGAGGAATCACACACCCAACACACTATCAACACCCTAGATGATCCCAATCTCTTGCACATTCACATCCATGAAGGGCTGGCAACTTGTCGATATCCCTTTGTCGATCGTCTCATGGAATCCAACCAGTTCTTAGGTTGGAAACCGCTCAACCTAGAGCACTACGATGGAACTACAGATCCAGATGAACATCTAGATGCATTCTTCACCGAGGATAATCTCTACAACAATAGTGATGCAATCATGTGTCAAGTCTTCCCAACATCCCCCAAAGGGGAAACATTGCCATGATATAGAGGACTTTCTCCACAGTTCATCAACATCTTCAACACCCTTGTCGAATGATTCAATTGTTAGTATGCAACTGTTGGATCAAGTGGCCTCAGAATAATTAAGAAGGGGGGGTTGAATTAATTATTCCTAAACCTTTACTAATTAAAAATTTACTCTTCTAAGGCTTTTACTATGTTGTTAAGTGAATAAAGAGTAGAAAAGAATCTTAACCAAAAGTAAAAGGGGAATTGAAATGCACAGCGGAAATTAAAAGAGTAGGGAAGAAGGAGACAAACACACAAGAGTTTTTATACTGGTTTGGCAACAACCCGTGTCTATATCCAGTCCCCAAGAGACTTGCGGTCCTTGAGATTTCTTTTCCAACCTTGTAAAAATCCTTTTACAAGCAAAGATCCACAAGGGATGTACCCTCCCTTGTTCTCTTTGAACAACCTAGTGGATGTACCCTCCACTAGAACTGATCCACAAGAGATGTACCCTCTCTTATTCTTAGTCAAACCCAAGTAGATGTACCCTCTACTTGTACCACAAAGGATGTACCCTCCAATGAGTTAAGATAAAGATCTCAGGCGGTTAAACCTTTGAAACTTTGTGAATGGGGATACAAAAGAATTCTCAGGCGGTTAGTCCTTTGAAATCTTTTGTATATGGGAAAGGGAAGAATCCAAAAAATTCTCAAACTGTGTCATTTTGAATTCTTTGACAAGGGAGAAGGGAGACACAAAAGAATTCAGGCGGTTAGTGCTTTGTTCTTTTGGAAAAGGGAGAAGAGAGACATAAAAAAAATTTCAGGTGGTTAGTCCTTGGCGAATTCTTTTTGGCAAAGGGAGAAGAGAATGAAAAGGATGAATAGCACAAGTTTTCAAGGTTTGGAAAACCAGAAAACTTTGGAAAGCTTTTTGGCAAAAGGAAGAAGAAGAAGAAGTTCAAAGAGACTCAAAAATCAATGTGGAAAAATTACTTGTGTAAAGAATGAATTGGAAAAGATAGATGTGATAGATTGATTGATTTTTTAAAATACAAAACAAAGCATTGCTTTTATAGACTCTTCATGTCTGGTCAAGAGAACCATTAGAAGAGTTATAACCTTTAGAAAAACTTAAAACCAATTTGAAAAAGTAAAAAACTATTTGAAGAGTTACATCTTTTGATTTGTTCAGAAACTATCACTGGTAATCGATTACCAAATCAGTGTAATCGATTACACAAAGCTTTTATGTGAAAGGATGTGACTCTTCACATTTGAATTTGAATTTCAACGTTTAAACATATTGGTAATCGATTACCAAAACATTGTAATTGATTACAACATTTTGAAATCACTTGGAAAGTTGTAAATTCAGTTGAAAGCTTTTTTGAAAACCATTTTGCTACTGGTAATCGATTACAATAATCTGGTAATCGATTACCAGAGAGTAAAAACTCTTTGGTAAAAGGTTTTGAGAAAAATCCATGTGCTACTCAGTTTTTGAAAAAACTTTTTCATACTTATCTTGATTAAGTCTTCTCTTGATTATTGAATCTTGAGTCTTGAATCTTGATCTTGATTCTTGGAAGCTTGAATCTTGAAGCTTGATTCTTGATTCTTGAAATCAAATTTCCTCTTGATCCTTGAAGTGTTCTTGATTCAATCTTGAACATCTTGAACTCATTCTTTGATTCTTGAGATCATCATCTTTGTTATCATGAAGTGTTATTGACCTTTGGGCTTTTTGTCATCACCTTTGTTATCATCAAAACTTCTTTAAATCAATCTTGATTCATCATGAAGCTTGCTTCTACAGCAACCAGTCAATCACTGGTCGAGGCCGTACCCGAATCAAATAAACATGAAAATGCAGTAACTAGGAAGTGATCCTAGGTCGTTTCCCAATAAGGAATGATAAACCAAATGTTCATAATATACTTGCAGTAACAGTTATGATTGGGGGGGGGGGGGGGGGTTTGTTTGTTTTGTGATTTAAAGAACAAAACAAGTAAACTGGAATACAAAACTAATAATATTAAAAACAGGATGTTTCCTCTGATTCAGAAGCCATTCTCTTGTCCTGGGTTATGGAGAATTCATCCCTAACAGTTAACCACTTAATCCAACCCTATTTCAATTTACTAAGCGAAAATCAACTTAGGGTTGTCAATACGTGATTAAGCAACACATACACCAGTTAACCCTTCGTCCATTAAGCATGAACGCAAGTTAGGCTCAGAGGCAATTAATCGAACACGAAGCGTGCACAGATTAATATTAACGAATATGGGTTAATTGGTGAAGGGAAAAATGCTAGGAAGCCACATTATAAACAAAACCTCGAAGAGAGTTAAGCTTCGTCCTCAAAAGGAAACAACACCAGAATATTTAGCCTCCCATAGATTCAAACAGAAAACGTAAATGAAACTAAAAGCAGAAACGTAAATGAAACATAAACGTAAATGAAAGCAGAAGAAGAAACAAGAACGAAATTGTAATTAGAAGGAGAAAATGGAAAATTGCATTATGTGAATAGTAGCATTAGAATAGAAAAACGTAAAACCTAAACAATGCTCTGAATACTGAATAACCTAATAGAATAGCCTTGCACGAATCCCAAGGCTGCTATTTAAAAAGAGTCACTCAAAGTAATTGGGCCCTATTACATTATTCTGGCCCAAAATGAAATAAACACTGAACCACATAAAATAAAATTGCAATCTCCTAATTAGAAATTAACTAAAGTAAGCGCTGCTTTATTTGCCCTCTTCAAGTCCACAACCAAAATCCGGATTAAGCCCAATGTTTCATTAATTCCTGAAATTAGATTAGAAACATCAAATTAGGTGAATGAGCCCAAATAATAAAATTGTCTAATTAATTTGACAATTAAGACTAATCAGTAATTAAAATGGTGCAAAAAGGGTTTAATAAATAGAAGAAAATGATGGTACATCAATCACATTGCATGACTTTTGGGGCCCTAGCCAGTTTGCAGCAAGTGGACGATGAATCACTCCGAAACTTCATGGATAGGTTCGGCTGAATTGTTGTACAAATCAGGAATCTTAACCCTGAAATAGCACTACACTCCATGTTGCTCGCCTGTCAACCTAGTATGTTCACATACAATTTATGCTAAAAACCTCCCAACAACATGGACGAGTTACGCGAATGAGCCAAAGGATATATTCAAATGGAGGAGATGTCAACGTTCAAAATCGAGGTTCGAAAAGTCAAACAAAAGTGAGACAAAAGAGAAGGAGGCACCACGATTGACTCACACAAGTTGGACAAAAGGCACAAGTCGGACAAGTGTCAGCCTCTCTTAAGGAGACCCAAGCATGAATGTTAGACACCTCTGACAACCAATTGAACCACTATTCTTGAGGAGGCCTTCAACACGGAGGTACCCATAAAGCTTCCTCCGCCACTTCCTCCAGACCCAAAATAGATAGAACCAAATGCTACATATACCATCATACTTATGGTCATTATAGATAAGATTACTAGGCTTTGAAAGATATAATTGAAGAACTCATGCATGTTGGATATTAAGCCCAATTTGTGAAGAGGCCTGATAATAACCCAATATGAGCGAGACCTGGAGGACACAAGAGCATGAGCACAAAAACCATGATGTTGATAGAAGGAGGGACATAGCATAAGACAGAGGGAGACAGAGGCATCACTAGCAAAGACACAAACACTAGCCTTAACATGAGTAGGAAAATGAGCCTGCCCAACAAATCAAAGGTGTAATCAACACCATTGCAGATGAATTTTCCTATGGAGGGTTGTCTAGTCAATCCCAAAAGCTTCATCTCCACACCATCTAAGATATTGAGATCAACTGATGCAATCCTATCCCGCAAGGGCATTGGGTAGAAGACTCCAAGTAGATTGGGCTAGAGATCCAAGGGTAGGCCCTAGGGTTCTCATGAGCCTTAGGGTAGATTTCGAGCCCATGGGCTAAGTATGAGCCCACTTATCTTTGTAAATATTAGAATAGGTTTTTCCTTCATTTGGGCCTTGTATTTTGGCCATTCTAGTAGTATAGGGTTTTAGCCTTGTATTTCGGGGCATTTTGAGTAGTCTTTGTAGTAAGGACTTTTTTTGTATTTTCATGTTTTTTTGTCATGGGGGTGAGCTTAGCTATTATAGGGGGTGTGTAGCTAAGTTCTAGCTTCTCATCTCAATTAGGTGAGCTTAGCTATTAGAGAGGTATGTGTAGCTAAGCTCTAGCTTCTTTAGGAATCTTCTTAAGGAAGCTTCTCAAGGAGGTGAGCTTAGTTATGAGAGTCTTGTGAGACATACTTCAAAGTTCCACTTCTCTCCCTCTTTTATTCCTTCAATTTCGTGCTCCCCCCTCTCTCTTTCTCTCCCTCTTTCTTTTCCTCCATTGAAGCATCCTCTCCAAGCTTCTTATCCAAGGCTCATCTTGGTGGCGAAGCTCCTTCTTCCATGGCTTATTCCCTAGTGGATGGTGCCTCCTCTCACCTCTTCTCCTTTGTCTTCCGCTGCATCTCCATGGTGGAAAATCACCATTGAAGGACCTCATTGAAGCTCAAAGATCCAGCCTCCATAGAAGCCCCACAAGCAAGCTTCCATCAAGTGGTAATCAGAGCACAAGAGCTTCAAGTAGGTGCTCCTTAAACCTCCATTAATTTTTTTGCTTTACCTTCTCCTCCATTGTTGTTTCTTCATTTTTTCTCCATGTATCTACTCACATGTCTTGTGATAAATGTTTTTAACATGATTCTTTAGAGTTTCCACCGATTAAACTTGCTATAGAAGCTAGATTTGATTTTCTATGGTTCAAATTTCTAGTTCTTGTTCTTGAACCATGAATTGTGTTGAGTTTAGGTTCCTTTGAGTTTTGTCTTGTTATTTTTTGTGGCTGAAACCTAAACCATTAAATTCTTACAAAAATATTAAAGTAGAATAAAACCTCAAAAATCTAGAGTGACTTGTTCACCTATTGTAGTTTTGTCATAGAAGTCATGTTTAGTCATGAAACTTGTCACATAAGATTTCTTATGTTGTGCTGAATTTTATTTTCTTGTTTCTTTGTCTAACTCATTTGTTCATGAGTGTATGAAATTATTTTTGCCTACTATTTGATTTGAGTCAAATCTTTCATGTTAATTAGTGCTTAACATGTTCATGCAAAATTCTTAGAGAGTCTTTGATTGTGAACCTTTTCTTGAACTTTTAGGTTTCCTTATGATTGTGTCTATTGTGAATTTGAGTTTTGGTGATTGAATTGCTGGCTGAAATGTTGATCCTAAGTGAATATTGAACTCCTAAAACAGTAGTAAACAATCCTAGTGAGTTCAACATACATAGGAAGGTTGAAAGTAAGCCCAAGGCAATCAATATACCATGCTTAAAGAAACAAATCGCTGGTGCTGGCAGCTTGGACATACAAACTTGTAAAAATTATTGAGAATTGGTTACTTCGAATTTTGAGCTGAAATTTTTTACTGAATTTTCTAGACTTCTGGAAAAAAGTTATAAAAAAAGAAACAAGTGATTTGGATAAAAATAAAAAAATACGAAAAATCACACAAGTTGGCAGGAAAATCAGTATCCAGAAAAAAAAAGGTGAAAAGGAAGTGTGCTTGTTGTTTTGGCTCAAAATTTATTCTATAATTGGAAATTTCAATTGAAAATTAGTGTGAAGACAAGTGCCAAAGCTATAGGTTTGTTGAGTCTTTTTTTTCAATTTTTTTACTCTACTCTAGAGCCATTCTAAGTTTGTCTTTGAGTCCTAGCTTGCTTCTATGTCCTTTTCATTGCTTTAATTGTTGAATAATCCTTGAAAAATTGTCTTGTTAAAACTCCATTGGTTTAGCTTTCATTTCATTTTTTTTGGTCTTTGGTTATTGCTTGTCTCTTTGTTTCCTTGTTTGTGGGTTGCCATATAGGGAATTCGAAGGAGGATTGGTGCCATCCCTTGAAGAATTTGAGTCCAGAAGGAAGGGGCCAACCACCTTAAGAGCTATTGGACTAAGAAGCACTCCAAATTGAGTGAATCACCAAAGAGAAAACAACCACCAAAATTGAGGACCGTTTTGTAATTTTGTAATTTGCAATTTACTTACCTTCATTGCTTTCAAGTTTTGTAACAAAAAGGCCTTTCATTGGAAGTGTGTTGGGAACCTTCAATAGGTTACCAAACTTCCATTTGTGTGTAATAATTTTAGGCAATTTTCCTTAGGATAGTGAGTGTTTTGTTGGGAACCTTGAATGTGGTCATCCAAACACTCTTAGGATTCGCCTAGTTTACATTTCTTGCTTACTTTCATAGCTTATTTCCTTTACCTTCCATTGTCAAACCACCTAGATAGCTTTCCTTTTACCAATTAGTTTTTTGCCTTATCTTTCACACCTCTTTTAGTGTTTATTTGGCTAGTTTCAACCATAGTTTCTTTTACCTTTTGTTTTCAAAACTCCAACAAGAAAGAACCACTACTTAGGAACCAACATGAGTTATCATTCATCTAGTGTTAATGGCAAGGGTACTAGTCATAAAGACCCTTTATCTAGAATCTTAGATGAGTTGAGTTCCCTCAAGTTATGGAAAGAAAAACAAGAGAGAAAAGAAAAAGGAAAAAAAGAGTGGAAGAAATAAGTCAAGATGAAAGAAAGAAAATAAGAGAGGAAGAAAGAAGAAAAATAATGAAAGAAATGAAAAGAGAAAAACATGCCTCCTATAGTAGTCATAACTCTTGCAAAAGCCTAAGTGAAGAACTTTGTGACTATTACGAAGGAAGGCATAGGTCACATCTTAGACCTCACTCCCATAGAAGAGAAAAAGGAAAGAAAGCCTCAAGAGGCTAACATTAAACTCTCATACTTCCATGGGAAGGACAATGTAGAGGCTAACTTAGATTGGGAAATAAGGGTAGAGCAACAACTTAAAAAGAAGTCTACTTCAAAATCTTATGGCTCTCACTCTTATCCAAAGAGAGACCAAGGTCAAGGCATCTTAGGGGTGACAACTTCTAAGCCCAAAGATGATAAGGGGAAGACAATAGAAAAGCAAGCCCCTAAGGCTAGTATGCAAGAGAAAACTAGCTCTATAAAGTGCTTTAAATGTCTTGAAAGAGGACATATTACTTCTCAATGCCCCACCACAAAAACCATGATTATGAGGGGCCAAGACATTTATAGTAGCCAAGATGAGGCTACTACTTCACCTTCCTCTAGTGAAAGTGAAAAAGCAAAAGGGGAAGAATCTAGTGAAGAAATCTACCCCCAAGAAGAAGGACAACCATTAGTGGTTAAAGAGAAGTGTAAGGAAGTAAGTGTCTCCTCCAAGAGTTTAGCTAAGAAGGAAACTCATTTTACAATAAAGACAAACATTAAAGAAACTTTCCCTCTTAGACAACCTCCACATTTTCTCTTTTGTAAAAAGGCACTTGCTAGCATTGCCACACCTCTTGGGCTTGAGTTTATTCCTCAAGTAAAGAAGTTGTTGGATGAGGGTTTGGTTCGCAAGAGCTTAAATCCTTGTGCTTTGTTGGTGCCCAAAATAGGTATTATTAGGCACCAAGTCCCTAAAATAGGTGGTATGATGAATGTTTTGAGTGGTCCAACCCTCTTTTATAAAATCACTCATACACCTAACATCTTCATGGTGTATGTACATAGGGACCCATTAGGTAGGTTTGTTCTTATTTTTAGTTTCAATACAAACTTAGGTACTCATATGGGACACCTTAGGTTTGTCATACTTTTTGGTAGGAATAATCAATATGAAAATATAGAAAAAGGTATGTTTTATTGCGTTACTTTTCTTAATTTTTCAAATAGTGATCAAGGGGTTCTCATGAACCCTAAGAGAATAAAGGTCATTCCTGAGTGGCCCACTCCACCAAGTATAAGAAAAATTTGGGGCTTCCATGACTTAACAAAATTTTACAAAAGGTTTGTCCCATATTTTTCTATACTTGTAGCACCACTCATTGAGTTGGTGAGAAACCATGTTCCTTCATGGGAAGATGCCCAGGAAATGGGTTTTCAGACCTTACCTTACTTCAATCTACCAAACACCACTAATACATATGTTTTTGTTCTTTTTACAGGTGTTGAGGGAAGGGGCCCAGAGTATGAAGAACCTCAGGATTTGAGGTCAAATCCTTTCCAAGGTGGAGGGAATGATGCAATCCTATCCCGCAAGGGCATTGGGTAGAAGACTCCAAGTAGATTGGGCTAGAGATCCAAGGGTAGGCCCTAGGGTTCTCATGAGCCTTAGGGTAGATTTCGAGCCCATGGGCTAAGTATGAGCCCACTTATCTTTGTAGATATTAGAATAGGTTTTTCCTTCGTTTGGGCCTTGTATTTTGGCCATTCTAGTAGTATAGGGTTTTAGCCTTGTATTTCGGGGCATTTTGAGTAGTCTTTGTAGTAAGGACTTTTTTTTGTATTTTCATGTTTTTTTGTCATGGGGGTGAGCTTAGCTATTATAGGGGGTGTGTAGCTAAGTTCTAGCTTCTCATCTCAAGGAGGTGAGCTTAGCTATTAGAGAGGTATGTGTAGCTAAGCTCTAGCTTCTTTAGGAATCTTCTTAAGGAAGCTTCTCAAGGAGGTGAGCTTAGTTATGAGAGTCTTGTGAGACATACTTCAAAGTTCCACTTCTCTCCCTCTTTTATTCCTTCAATTTCGTGCTCCCCCCTCTCTCTTTCTCTCCCTCTTTCTTTTCCTCCATTGAAGCATCCTCTCCAAGCTTCTTATCCAAGGCTCATCTTGGTGGCGAAGCTCCTTCTTCCATGGCTTATTCCCTAGTGGATGGTGCCTCCTCTCACCTCTTCTCCTTTGTCTTCCGCTGCATCTCCATGGTGGAAAATCACCATTGAAGGACCTCATTGAAGCTCAAAGATCCAGCCTCCATAGAAGCCCCACAAGCAAGCTTCCATCATCAACTGTGTCAAATACAATCACCAAGAAGTCCCCTTCCTATAACATTAACTGATAGAGACTTCAAAGGCATCTATCCCATCAACTAGGACGACCCCATGGTTGTATCCATTGTGATCGCCAATTTCATGGTGTCTAAGGTCCTCATTGACCAAGGAAACTCCATGGACATACTTTACTAGATGACATTCTAGAGGCTCGAAGTCTGACCTGATACAGTCTGACAATACTCTGGACCACTCTTTGACTTTCTAGGAGAAAGACTAGAAACTAGAGGCTATGTAGACCTCATGACCACCTTTGGTCAAAGCCAATTCTCAAGAATCTTCACAATCAAGTATTTAATTGTTGACGCAGATACCTTCTACTTTGCTTTGATTGGAGAGAAAACTCCATGGAAAAACTTAAAGCCATTGTATCCACACCATAAATCAAGATGAAATTCCTAACCTTGACGGGAGAAATCGTGACTATTAGGGTAGACCAAAAGTAGGGTTGACAGTGTTACGCTGTCCTTCCTTGGGGAGTCTCGCTTCTCCAAAGGATCGTCAGACCCAAGGTTTTCCCTTGGTAAGTCTCGCTTCTCCAAATGCTCGCCAGACCCAAGGTCAGCACTTGGTGAGTCTCGTTTCTCCAAAGGCTTATCAAACCTAAAGTCCTCCCTTGGTGAGTCTCACATCTCCAAAGGCTCGTCAAACCCAAGGCCCACCCTTGGTGAGTCTTTCTTCTACGAAGGCTCGTCAAACCTAAGGTCCACCCTTGGTGAGTCTTACTTCTCCAAGGCTTGTAAAACCCAAGGTCTACCCTTGGTAAGTCTCGATTCTCTAGAGGCACTTCAAACCGAAGGTTCGCCATTGGTGAGTCTCACTTCTCTTAAAACTCATCCGAGTCTCGTATCTCCAAAGGCTCGTCAAATCTAAGGTCCGCCATTAATGAGTCTAGCATCTCCTAAGGCTCATCAAAGCCAAGGTTTGCCCTTGGTGAGTCTCACTTCTCCAAATGTTTGTCAAACCCAAGGTCCATCCTTGGTGGGTCTCACTTTTCTAAAGGCTCGTCAAATCCAAGGTCCGGCCTTGGTGAGTTTTGCATCTCCAAAGGCTCGTCAAACGCAAGGTCCACCCTTGGTGAGTCTTGCTTCTCCAAAGGCGCGTCAAACCCAAGGTTTGCCTGAGTAAGTCTCGCATCTCCAAAGGCTCACAAACCAAAGGTCCACCCTTGGTGAGTCTCGCTTCTTCAAAGGCTTGTCAAACCTAGGGTCAACCTTTCGTGAGTCTCGTATCTCTAAAAGCTCATTAAACCCAAGGCCCTTCCTAGGTGAGTCTCATTTCTCCAAAGGCTCGAAAAATCCAAGGCACGTCCTTAATAGTCCTCACAAAAACCAAGGATGAACACTTCCTTTGTCCAAAGCTTGTTAAACCCAAGGTCCGGCCTTGGAATACAAGAAACCGAAGGTCCAGCCTTGGTAAGCGCTCCTACAAAAACCCAAGGTACACCCTTGGTAAGCTCTCTCCTTTAGAACTACAACAAGGATAGTCAAAGGTCCAGGTTCCACAAGGTAAAAGGACATACCACTAGACTAGTTGGCAAGACCTTCAACTAGGAGAAAATCAAACTAACTCCTCACAAGCATCAGGGGAGAAGCTCCATAAACCAAAAGGAAGCATCACCAAGATGATTAACAAGACCTTTAACCTGTTTGAAATTAAACTTGAGATGATCTTATGTCATTTAGTTCTTTATTTCACACAAAACTGCCTAGGTAAGTCTTGCTTCCTACGCTGCCAAGATTATACTCTCATCAAGGCAACTTATCCTTACTACCATAAGAACCAAAGAATCATATAGACAAAAGGAAAAAACATACAAGACAAAATAAGTTTCAACAACAAACAAGGCAAATTCATTATAAAAAGAAGAATCATTGCTAGAATTACAAAGCTATTTCGACCAAAATCTAGTAAAGAAAAAATATAAAGAGAGGGCAACCTAAACAATGGCCATATTGGCTTTCTCCTCATCAGCATACTCCTCTATTGCAATTATTTCTTCTTCATCAAATAGTTCATCATCTTTCATGTCTTTGAATGGGTTACAAAGACCTAAGTCATGTTCCTTGGTGAAGAACCTGGCCTGACTAACGACCTTACTTATGTTGTTCCATGATTTCTTTCTTGAACACCAACAGCTTCTCCTCTAGCTCTTTGTTGTTCACCATATCCTCTAACGCCCCAAGCTCGGACTCTTCCAGCTTGGACTCCAACTCCTTCTATTGGGCTTAGAGGTCAACAACCACATTGGCGAGCTCATCCTTTTCATCAATAGCGCTATCCACCTTGTCGGCCAAGTCATTTTTCTTTCTCTGCAAGACCTTGCATCGCTCAAACATCTTATCACCATCCAGTTTGGTGTGTAGTAACTTGGCAAGGGCATCACCAATCTTGGATGACATATGTTGGTTGGACCTGATGGCCTCAGCAAAGGCGACAATGGTGTTGGCCACCTTGGCATGCTTCACTCTCCAAAAAGTTTGAGCAATGTCCCTTCACTTATCAACCTCAACCTCTAAGGATGCCACCTTGCTTAGAGCTTCCTAATGCGTTTTTCCATTTTCCTCCAAAATCGCAAGACTTCTCTGGGGGAAGACCTTCGCAGAATTAGTTGCATTTTGGACCCTAACTAACTTAATGTGGTTATTGTCAAAAGAAAACACAAAGCCAGCTAAAGTTCCCTTCACCGACTGATGTGCCATCATTTTCTCCTATTTCTTAACCCTTTTTGCCCCATTTTAAATACTGATTAGTCTTAATTGTCAAATTTATTAGGCAGTTTTATTATTTGGGCCCATTCAGCTAATTTGATGTTTTTAATCTAATTTCAGGAATTAATGAAGCATTGGGTTTGAATCCAGAATTGAGCTTGGACTTGAAGAGGGCAAACTATTTTATTCTACAAAATTAGATCTTATCTTATCTTATCTTATCTTATCTAGATTTGAATTTCTCATCTAGATATTATTTAATCTAGATCTTATCTTATCTTATCTAGATTTGAATTTAATTTATTTATGGGCCTGGATTTAAAACAGATTTGTAAGCTTTGGAAAACTATATAACAGCACCAAGGTTCTAGTTTAGGGGGCTCCCTCTCTCCCTCGCGGGAGACTCTCTCTCTCTCTTCTATTTTTCGTTTTTAGTTTTAGTCTCTCTTCTCTTTCTCTTTTATTTTCGTTTTTTTTACAATTCCAGTTCAAACTTTTAGTTTTATCAATAAAATTTCATTCTCTATTTGATTAATGGAAGGCTAAGTCCGCAGCGTTGTTTTCCCTTGAGGATCAAGCACAGTTCTCTTTGAGGTTCTATTATTACTGTTAAATTCTGTTTAGTTTTTCCTCTTCACTAATTGCTTTGAATTTGTTGCTTTTAATTCATGCATGCTTAGTGCTTGATTAATTGTCTCTGCGCTTAATTTACGTTCATGCTTAATGATCGTTTATGAGTAATTGGTGTATGTGATGCTTAATCACATAATGAATGCCTTATGTTGAATTTCGCTTAGTAATTTAATTTAGGGTTGGATTAAGTGGTTAAACTGATAAAGGATAAACTCTCGTAACCTAGGATAAGAGACTTGCTTGTGAATCAAGGGGAAGCAACGTGTTTTAATTCTGATATTTTCTAATTCACATATACTCGCTGTTTAATTTACAAAAGCAAACAACCCCCCCCCCATCGTTACTGTTACTGTTACTGCAAGTATATTATGAACATTTGGCTTGTCACTGCTCGTTGGGAAACGACCTAGGATCACTTCCTAGTTACTGCATTTTCATGTTTATTTGATTCGGGTACGGCCTCGATCACCGACCTATATCCCATGCTCTACATCAAATCAATATCACGAGAAGTGTAAACGTGATCTAAGGAGACACTGGGACGAGAAGAGGAGGAAGGCATCATTGATGCCAAAACAATTGAGGGAGAATATAGTGAAGTTGAAGAAAAAGGAGGTAGGATTTTTAGAGCATTCATGGTCGTCACATTAGCGTGCTCAACAAGGGAGAAACAATGGGGAAAGGTGGAGCGATGATAGTGGCGACTAAAAGGACTGGCACAATAACCATACTAGGAGGAGAGACATAAACATATTGAGTGGGCAAAGAAGAAGGAGGGGGAGCAACAATAGCATCTTGAATGACCAATGAAGCCAAAGGCGAACCCTGTGAAACAGCAACAGATGGGAGACCCGAACCGAACATCAACTTGATAACATGCTTCATAAGGCAAAGGATAAGAGGGCCCTTGACTTGTTATGGCCTGACACCATAGTTTCATCATCACGTTTCCTCTTAGTCAAGACAGAGGAAGGCATGTTAGGGGTGACCTCAACAACTTCATTATCATTATGGTCAACCTTATTAGTAGGTTGCCCCCCTTCTCCGATGGGTGGCTCGATAGCAGACGATGGCACAACCCCATCATTAGGTTCAACCTGCTAGACTAAGGGCCTTCAAGCGAAGTCACCCATTATATTTGCAAAACAAGCAAAAATGTAACAAACCAGGTTGTCGAGAGTTTTCTTTTTATGTTGTGGGAATAATAAGTGTTAAAGTTCCTACCATATTATGTAAAAAAAAATTATTAAAAGAAGTTGTAAAATGAAGAGTTGATATTAGTAGACTTAAAATCTTAGAAGTAACCTTAAGACTTATGAATGCTCCCATTTATTATTTACTATTAGTACTATTTATCACCTTACCCCCCCCCCCCTAACCTAGCTTATAAATATCACTCCTCATTTGTTAATTCATCACACCTTCCTAGAAAAAAGTTGGATATATTAAAGAGAAAGATAGAGAGAAGAAATATTTTGGAGCTCTCCCTTGGTGGTGGTGGTGGTGCGCGCTTGGGGGGAAAGGAAGGAGGTTGTTTTCAACTTCATCCAAGCTCGTGAGAAATAGGTATAGGCATGGTTGTATTTTTTCATGGTGTTCTTCCATGGTTTGATCTCATTATCAAGTGTTTTAGTTTCTATTTTTAGTTTCCATTGTTATTATAAGCTAAATCTGAACACAAAAACTAAAATATATGATAACAGGATCAAAGCATGAAAATGAATGCAAATTCTAACAATTTAATGCAAGAATACCATGAAAAAATACAATATCACTCATGCAAATTTCTCGTAAGCTTGAATGAAGTTGAAAATCTCCTCCCTCTTCTCCTTCAAGCTCGTGCCCAACACCACCACCATCAAGGGAGAGCTCCAAAATCTTCCTTCTCTCTAATTTTTCTAACTTCTCTCTACAAAAGTGTGATGATTTAAGAAATGAGGGATGATAGGCTAGGTTGGGAGGTGAGGTGATAAATAGGACTAATGATGGATGAGAATCCATAAGTTCTATTGATACTAAGCCTTTAAGTCTATTACTCTTACCTCTTCATTTTACAACTAATTTTTATTTTGAAAATTCTGTTAAAATTTTAATTAACGTAGGAAATTTAATACTAAGTATTCCCACATAGAAAAATTTCAGCTTTCTTGTTTTTTTTTTTAAACAGACTAGATTTACTTCCCTCACCTCCCTTCCTGCTTTTATTTTTATTGTATTATTTTCTAAGCCCAAAATCTAACATCTTTTCATTCTAGGTCCATAATAATAACACAAAAAAAATAAGTAATAACTGAATTATTAACACATATAATCAAATAAAATATAATCATAATACGTGATCTAAATATCACACAATTCATACAATAAAATATTTTAAAAGAATTACATGCAATTTATCATGATAATAATTCTTCAAAATCAAAAAGTAATATTTTAATAAATATTAAATTTCATAAAACATAAATTTCTGTAAGGTGAAAATTGGGATGTTACAATTAACGACATCAACTTGACTAAAAATAACTCACTTGATCATTTGTGTGACACTTAGGCTATAAATAGGGACCATGTGATGCAATCCTACACCCCAAAGGTATTGGATAGAAGACTCCAAGAGGCTTGGGTTAGAGCTACTAAAGAAGGCCCTAGGGTTCTCATGAACCTTAGGGTAGATTTTTGAGCCCATGGGTCAAGGTTTGATCCACACCCTTTTTAACGAGCTTTAACCGATCATTTATGCTGTTATCTTGCTTAATAAATGATAAAATGAATTTCAACCGATCATTTGTGTTGTAATCTTGTTTAATCAATGTTAAAATAAAATCTAACTGATCGTTCACACTGTAACCTCGGTTAAACTAAAAAAGCCAAAATAATAATAATCAAAATATCTTGAAAAAAAATAAAAAAATAATCAAAAAAATCAATCAGACGTTTTTCTTTGAAAGTTTCCTTGGATTAATTGACTAATAACCAAAGTGAAACCAAGGCTAAAATCAACTCACAGATCAAGCTTTGTCCGTAAAAATCACTTGAAGCTGTTTTAAGGTCCAACGCCTTAAACGGTCCTCTTTGCTTTTATCGGTTAACATGGACCGTTCAAAAGCATAAAATCAACACATAACTTTATCTCTTTTGCAAGAACTACGCAGGTATGATTTCCTCATCGCAATTGAGGATACATAGGAGCAAAAGCCCCGCTTTTGTTGACCACCCCAAGAGATCGTTAATGGTCCAACACCTTAACGTTTCTCTCCTTTCAAAATTAAAGGATCGTTTAATGGTCCAACGCCTTAAATGACCTTTGTTCAATTAAAATCTATCTTGCGAAAAAAGATAAAAACAACTTAACAAACGTTTAGTTCTAAAAGAACTATGTAGGTCTGATTTTCTCATCAAAATTGAGGATACGTAGGAGCGAGGGAAACACCCTTGTCGACCACATCAAAATTAAAAACATAAAAAGCATAAAAACACAAAAAGACATAAAAAAGGGAAAATAAAACATTTTGAAGTCATATTTGCACACTTGATTAAAGGCTTTCGTCCCTTGTGACGGACGCGTGGGGTGCTAATACCTTCCCCGTGCGTAAATACAACTCCCAAACCTTTCACGATTAAAGTTCCTAGACCACACACCTTTCCGGTTTTTCTGATGTTTTCTTCAAATAAACGTTGGTGGCGACACCGCGCATTCCTCCCTTGGAAGATGCACCCGTGAGTCTCGTGTCACCCTCCCGCCGAAGGGTAGGTTGTGACAGTTGACGACTCCACTGGGGACTGTTTTTAGAGAGTTAGGCCTATTAATATTTTGTGCAAAAGTTGTGTTTTCCCTTTCATCGGTTTCCCTTTTCCTTTATGTTCTTGTGTAAACTTCTTAGATGCTTTAAGCGTGTTTTAATGTATGCATGAGATAAATATGTATTCATTTGATGCACATAACACCAACACCTTTTTGCACACACAGTGAGTTGAAAAGGGGCCCTATACCCAGGTCCATGGGAACATATGGAGTGGAGGTGAATCTGTGGTCATGCTAGGTCTTCGACTTGCTTGATAACAGTGAACCATCATCTAGAGTTTTTCTCTTTGATAACATGTTGCTGGTAGTCCCTACTGTCGCAATATGTTTGTCGAAGGGGATGATACCTCTAGAAACCATCAAGAAAGGTATGATCACCTTGGGAATTATCACTAAAAGCCTTTTAGTTCCTCCCGTTTAGGTCCCTTAAAATAGAGGCACGAAGCGAACATGCTGCATGCTTTTCAAACACTGCCATGCATATAACCTAAATGTCATGTACGTCTTTTCTATATGATTACTTGAGGATATTGCCATGCTAGGTACATCCTCATGTTACGCTTTTTCGCATCTGCATCATGTCGTCACTCACGTGTCGTATGTTGATCCCCTCATTTGTCATGAGAAGTCGGAAGGTCGGTGTCACCTTCTTAAGTGCATGCGTGGGGCGCTGTGCTGCCCAAATGCTGTATTTAAAAAAGAGATAATCTTCCAGCCTTTCGTGTCCGTAAAATGCATCTGTGCCATAAGAAATTCTTTATGCATTCATCCATTTCACTCGTGAGAGACGTGTCAGAGTATTGATTCGCATAGGTTTTTGTTCACTTTTGTAAAACATGGGATCAAGTCAGGCGTCTTTGCTTAAAAAGAGGTTCTATCAAGTCAAGATCAAGAGCCTAGGAATCACCAGTCTGAAAGAGTTAGGACAGTTGATGGGTCAACTCCAGCGACAAGCCTTTCGCAAGGCCTATGGTACGATCTGGGACCTGACTATGGCAGAGGTCTCCACGGAGGCCATTGCTTCCCTCACCTAGTATTATGACCAGCCTTTGAGGTGCTTCACCTTTGGGGACTTCCAGTTAACACCCACGATAAAAGAGTTTGAAGAGATCTTGGGATGCCCTCTGGGAGGAAGGAAACCGTATCTTTTCTCAGGGTTCTATCCCTTTTTGGCTAGAATTTCCAAAATAGTCAAAATCTCAGCACAGGAATTGGACCGGGGAAAGCAAGTCGAAAATAGGGTGGTTGGAGTACCAAGAAAATGTTTGGAAGCAAAGGTTAGAACCTTGGCAAGCTGAGACGAATGGGCTCCATTCATTGATGTCCTGACACTCTTGATCTTCGGAGTGCTCCTCTTTCCAAACGTGGATGGGTTGGTGGACCTGACAGCAATTGACGCTTTTCTCGCCTTTCACGACCGTAAGGAAATCCCGCTCATCGCTATCTTAGCCGATCTGTATGACACATTCGACCGAAGATGTGAGAAGAACAGTGCAAGGATTGTTTGTTGTACACTGACCCTCTACGTATGGTTGGTCTCACACCTTTTTCGCCAAGAGGAGAGACACATTTTCCCGCTAGAAGGTCATCGCTCGTGCGCCGAGAAGAAGGAGGCAAACTGGGACCGACTCTTAGCAAGCAAAGAAGGAGCGTCCGTCAATTGGTTCCCTCGATGGAAGGAAGGAAGAACCGACATTCTCGTCTCATGTGGATGATTTCCAAATGTTCCCTTGATGGGGACGAGGGGTTGCATTAATTATAATCGCGTCCTCGCCATAAGGCAACTTGGCTACCCCATGAGGGGGGCACCATTAGAGGAAGGCCTCACACCTTTTATTGCACGAGGTTTCAATAGCCCCAATGCGGGGGTGCTTCAGGGGGTCTGCAAGGCATGGGAAATGGTGCAAAAGAAGGACAAGGAACTCAGGGAAAGTAGCAACGGGGCCGTCGGTGGCTACCGTAGATGGTTGAAAGCCTACGCACAAGGTCTGGATTGGCTCCCGAGGTTGAGAGCCAATAAAGAGGTGGAGGCTGGAGCTCCGGAAGAAGGCGAAGAGGTACAAGCCCTCAGAATGGAGCTTGAGAAAGCCCAAGCGGTCAAGGAAAAGTTCAAGTCAGCAGCCATTAGGATCCGAAAGGAGAATGCCAAACTGAGAGACGTCAACATAGCAACCACCAAGGCCTTGGAGCAAGAGACCAAAAGGACTTGCAAGGAAGAACACAGCCGGAACAAGTTCCGAGGGGCTCTGTGGGGCAGTAAAAACGAACTTAAGCTCCGAAGAGAGGAAAAGGACCAGTCGCAAGTATATGTCATGATTCTGAAAGACGAATTGAAGACTTGCTGTCATACCCTAACTTCGTCCGGGGATTATTACTTGATGATATGTAACCTTTGATTGGCCGCTTCAAAATACTTGGCACCCTTTGTTGCACGATATGTAAGTCCCGAGACACGCCGAAAATCAAAGGGAAGCAGGTTTACGCGATCCGTGAAATTCCGTAATGGGGCGGAAACCAAAAGGAGGTGTTGTTGCGCAATCCGTGAGTTTCCGTAACTTCTTCGAAAGCTAAAAAAGGAGTAAATACATGATCCGTAAGGATTCGTAACCTTACGGAAAGAAAATAAGTATCATTATGAAATTCGTAAAGTTTCGTAACGTTACGGAAAAAGAATTACCAAAAAAGGTAAAGGAGGGGTGCATTTAGTAAAAAGGGGATACAAATAGCAATCAGGCCCACTTGGGCCTTCTAGATTCTTCCTCCAGAAGGCGGTTGCTTCTGGAGGAAGCAACCTTGCTCGCCTGGGCGAGCTGGGTGGCAAGCTCCTCCCCTAATTTGCTATAAATAGGGGGAGGAATGAAGAGGGAAAGGGTTCAGCCTTCTTGACACTTCGTATTCTCTTAAATTTGCTGAGGAAAATTGTTTCCGTGAAGAAAATCCAAGCCGAGGCGCTTCCGTAACGTTTCCGTGAGTATACGCGAAGGTTTTCAACCGTTCTTCGACATTCATCGTTCGTTCTTCGTTTTCTTCGGTCTTCAACTGGTAAGTACCCCAAACCGAGCTTTTCAATTCATTCTTTGTACCCGTGGTGGTCCCCATTTTGTTTCATGTATTTTTATCCTCGTTTTCATTTACTTTTCGTACCCCCTTTTGACGTGCTTCAGTCATTTATTTAAGTCATTTCTCGCCTAATCAAAAAATAAAATAAATTTCCACCGATCATTTGATTTGTAATATTCGTTAATTTATGTTAAAATGAATTTCGACCGTTCGGTCGTGTCGTAACCACGTTGGAAATCAAAAAAGAGGTAAAATAATAATATAATAATAAAAAAATACCTTTTAGTAAAATGAAGTGAAAAAAATCAATCGGACATTTTCTCTTTGGGATTTTTCATTCTTAATCGAATTGACTAATAACTAAAGTGAAACTAAGGTTAAAATCAACTCGCCTAGTCAAGCTCGTCCACAAATAAGTCACTAAAAAGGGTTTGAAATTTTATCATTTCAGTTTTCCTTATCAAGTAAATGGATCATTTTTATGCTCCAACGCCTTAAAATAATCACCTTTCAAGTAAAAAGAATCGCTTGATTCACTCTTAAGAAAGAACTACGTAGGTCTGATTTCCTCTTCGATGGAGGGTACGTAGGAGCAAGAGCACCGCTTTTGTCGACCTCAAGAAATAAAAAGAAATAAAAGGTAAGATAACGCAATTTCACAATTCTAAAAAATAGGCTGTTGTCCTTTGAGACAAACGTGAGAGGTGCTAATACCTTCCTCAAACGTAAATACAACTCTCGAACTTAGAATTTTCATTTTGACCGGTTTCCTTGGGTTTTTCCGACGTTTTTCACAAATAAACGTTGGTGGCGACTCCGCGCATCTTTCCTCCTTTGGAAAGCGCACCCGTGAGCCTCGCCTTCGCTTGCTCGCAAAAGGGCATGTTGCGACAGTTGGCGACTCCACTGGGGACACTTTTTGTGAGTTAGGCCTATTTTAAGGAATTGTGGAATTGTGAAACTTTGTGTGTGCATTTGTTGAACTGTGTAAAATGAAAATAACTGTTGTCTATTTCACATTCTTTACACTAGTAAAAATGGGGCCCTATACCCGGGTTCATGGGAATCTAAGGAGTGGAGGTGAATCTATGATCATGCTAGGTCTCCGACTTGCTTGATAATAGTGAAACCTCGTCTAGAGCTTTCTCTCTTTATAATATGTTGTCGCTGGTATTCCATACCGCCACAATATTATTATTTTGAGTGATGATACCTCTAGAAAACAGCCGTGTGAGTTATGAATTGTTGGGGGTAGTGATTAGAGACTCCTAGATATTGTCCTATAGGTTCCCAATTAGGGGCATGGAGCAAACACGCTCTGTGCCATTTGTTCTCATGCATTTCTCTGCAAATAAGCGCTAAATATAGTTTTGCTAGTTTCTTTAAGTGTAATGCGTAACCTTTTAATACTTACGTTGAGGCGCCATGATGCCTAAAATGTAGCATTAAAAAGGTGGATCTTTGCGGTCTCGTATATGTAAATTACCCCTTTGTTTTATTTTCTTTCTGTTTCATGCATACGCATTACATCATTCATATCGGAGTCTTGATCCACCCCTTTTTTAGGTGAATGATGGGGACAAATCAAAACGGCAAAAGGTTTTATCAAGTCAAGGTTAAGGGTCTAGATGTCACCAGCCTCAAGGGATTGGGGCAATTGATGGGACCTCTCCAAAGGCAAGCCTTCCGCAAAGTGTACGAAAAGATTCTATATTTGACCGTAGCGGAGGTATTTACGGAAGCTGTCGTATCCCTCGCCCAATACTATGATCAGCCGTTGAGGTGCTTCACGTTTGGGGATTTCCAAATGGTACCAACTGTTGAAGAGTTTGAGGAAATATTAGGATGCCCTCTTGGGGGAAGAAAACCGTATCTTTTCTCCGGGTTTCTTCCCTCCTTGAGTAAGATTGCAGCTGTGGTCGGAGATTCGGCAAAAGAGTTGGACCGCATGAAGCAAACTCGAAACGGCATAGTGGGCCTGCCGCGGAAATACTTGGAAGGCAAGGCAAGGGATATGGCGAGCCAAGAGAAGTGGGGCCCATTTGCGGATATACTAGCTCTGCTGATCTTTGGGGTTGTCCTCTTTCCGAATGTGGACGGTTTGGTGGACTTGGCCGCAATTGACGCTTTCCTTGCATATCACCATAGCAAGGAGAGTCCAATGGTGGCTATCTTGGCGGACTTATTTGATACCTTTGACCGAAGGTGAGAGAAGAACAGCGCACGGATTGTATGTTGCTCACCCGCTCTCTGTGTGTGGTTGGTTTCGCACCTATTCCAACAAGACATAAGACACCCGTGTCCGCTTCAAAGTTATCGCTCGTGTGTCGAAAAAAGAATAGTCGATTGGGACCAACACTTGGCTGGGATAGAAGGCGGTGCAATCAATTGGTTTCCTCGATGGAAGGAAGGCAAGGAGGGAGTTCTTTTCTCGTGTGGGGAATACCTTAATGTTCCGTTGATAGGGACGAGGGGTTGTATTAACTATAATCCCGCACTTGCCATAAGACAGCTAGGGTACCCCATGAGAGGAGCGCCAATAGAAGAAAGTCTCTCGTCTTTCCTTGTGAGGGATTTAGGCGCGCAAAGTCTCAAGGTGATACAAAGAGTCCACAAGGCATGGAGAAGTCCTTTGAGGAAAGACAAGGAGCTTAGAGGCATCCGTAATGGCGTCATCGGTGGTTATCATGGATGGCTAAGAGTTCACACGCGAGGGTTAGATTGGCTCTCTAAATTGAAAGTTATCGATGAGGAGAACTTCGAAGCTCCGGAGGAAGATGAGGAAGTCCAAGCTCTAAAATTAGAGCTAGGGAAGGCAAGACTCGCCAAAGAAAAATTCAAGTCAGCCGCTACACACATCTGGAAGGAGTGCACCGAGTTACGAGAGGAAAACGCGGCCACTGCAAGGGCCCTTGAACAAGAAACCAAAAGGGCCCACAAGGAGGAACATGGCCAAGAGAAATTCCGAGGAGCTTTATGGGGTAGAAACAATGAGCTCAAGCTCCGAAGAGAGGAAAGAGACTGGTCACGGGTGCATGGCATGATCTTAAAAGAAGAGTTAGCTGCTTGCGCAAGGTCCAAGAGGAGTTTGGCTCAACACTTGGAAGCCATGGAGCAAAGCATGCTAGCTATCATAGGGCAGTACAAGGAAGAGTTGAACCAGTCAGTGACCCATGAGCAAAAGCTAGTGGAGGATTTTTCACAAGTGTACGCCGTAAAAGAAGCAAGAGGGAGGGTGATTGATGCGTTGCATCAAGAAGCGACTATGTGGATGGATAGGTTCGCCTTGACCTTGAATGGAAGTCAAGACCTCCCGCGACTATTAGCCAAAGCAAAAGCCATGGTCGAAGTGTGTACAGCCCCCGAGGAAATTCATGGGCTAATCAATTACTGTCAACACATGATAGATTTGATGGCCCATATAATTAGAAACCATTAGGTTCTCTTGTAACACTTTTGTATAATCTTGGCTAGATGAAAGCTTTGTTCTTTTAATAAAACAAGAAGTTCTGAACTCATCACGTTATCTAAAAACCCTTAGGGTGGATCTGTGTGCTCTGATCATTCATTTGCATATTCATGTTTTGGTGGCATACTCACCGTTGTTTGTTTTTTTAGGGAATTCACCATAACTAAGAAAGCACAAAGGCACCCCTATAACACTCGATCTAGAAAAATGGATAATGAAGAGGGCGTGCAAGAGTAGATGAAGGCCGATCTATCGGCCTTAAAAGATCAAATGGCTTCTATCACAGAGGCCATGCTAAAACTCCAGAAAACTCTAGAGGATAATGCCACAACAACCGCCTCCAATGCAGTTAGGGAAGCGGAACCAGTGCTGCAGCCCACAATAAACTTGGGCCGAGATAGAAACCCGACGGTGTTCGGTCGGAGGTACAGTCCGCAGGCTTACCCTTATGGCTTGCCTCCAGACTTCACTCCCCGTGCCACTCCGGAAGATGTGAGCCAAGCCCCTACCTTCGAGGGGCAACTTCCTCCTTATGCCGATTACCCCCTACAAGAAGACGACGAAGGAGATACCCATCCAGGCCCTCTGCTTCCCCTCAAAGATCCGGCCCCCCATGAATTACCCCAACCAAACATCATCTGCCATGTTCCGTTTTCACCCGCACCCGTAAAAGAATCCGTTCCCTTGGCAGAAGATAAGGGAAAGATTGATTCACTTGAAGAGAGGCTAAGAGCGGTAGAGGGCCTCGGCAACTACCCATTCTCGGATTTAGCGGACCTATGTCTAGTACCTGACATCGTCATCCCTCCCAAGTTCAAAGTACCAGATTTCGATAAGTACAAAGGGACGACATGTCCGAAAGGGCATCTTCGGATGTATTGCCGAAAGATGGGGGCGTATTCTGCGGACGAAAAGCTGTTGGTCCATTTCTTTCAAGACAGTTTGGCCAGAGCAGCTGTGCCATGGTATACCAATCTGGAAGCTTCCCAGATCCGATCATGGAAAGACTTGGCGACTGCTTTCATTAGGCAGTACCAATACAATACGGATATGGCTCCTGATCGGAACCAGCTTCAGAGTATGACCAAGCGAGAACATGAGTCCATTAAGGAGTATGCCCAAAGATGGAGAGATCTCGCAGCCCAAGTCGTCCCGCCCATGACGGAGAGAGAGATGATCACAATTATGGTAGATACGTTGCCCACGTTCTACTATGAAAAGCTGATACGTTACATGCCAGCTAACTTTGCGGATCTCGTCTTCGCCGGAGAAAGAATTGAATCCGGACTTAGAAAAGGCAAGTTCGAATATGCTTCCAACGTAGCCCCAACAACAACAGAAGAGCCCCAGTGGTGTGTGCGAGGAAAAAGGAAGGAGATACCCACGCGGTCACCACCGCCCCGACGTGGATGAAAGCACCCCAAAATATCCAAAGCTCATACCAGCCTAACCCCCAGAACATTTCAATCCGAGCCGGGAGTTCCCTCCCGACTCAAGTGAAAGGATCGCCCACGACAGAAAGAACGCCGGCCCAACGCACAGCTCCAGCCACACCCCGGCCAGTCAATAATACAGCCGCCGGCACGAGCTATAATAATGCACAGCGCCCACCCCTGAAAGATAACTTCTCTCCTATTCCCATGGCATACTCCGAGTTATGGCCTTCATTATTGGAGAATCATTTGGTGGTGGCCATACCCAGGAAGGTCTCCCAGCCACCCTACCCCAAGTGGTACGACCCGGGTGCCAAGTGTGCGTACCATAGTGGAGCTCCCGGACACAACATTGACTTCTGCATCCCGTTCAAGTATAAGGTGCAGCACCTGATTAGTGCCGGCTGGCTATCGTTTCAAGAGGAGGGCCCGAATGTTAAAACCAACCCGCTAGCTAGTCATGGAGGGGCTAGCGTGAACGCCGTCGAAGAGGATGGGCCATCGCGGGCAAAGAGATTAGGAGAGGTGGCTACTTCTAGACGCTTCATCTACCAATCACTGCAAGCGGCGTGCATGGTCTCCCGTGGTGGAGACGAAAGGGACGAATGTTTGTTTTACCTCGGGGAGTCACACGACATGGAAACCTGTCCCGCAGTGGAAGAATTGCTTTAGCGGCTCATGGACTGGGGGCAGCTTGAAGTGTCCAAAGGAGGGAAGGAGGAACCACATATTTGCATGCAGTTGGAAGAAAAGAAGGTTCCCCTAATCCCCAAGGCCCTAGTAATATGTTTTACTAGGAAAGGGATCGGCTCCACACCCATATACCCCCGGACAGCGCCCAAGCCAACACCGTTTGTATATCAAAGCAATAAGGCCGTTCCGTGGAAGTATACCCCTCCCGCGTTCGGGGAGAGAGTTGCAACCGAAGTTGACACCCGGTCAGCCAAGGTGACCAACATCACCGGCCTCAGTGGCGTAACCCGCAGTTGTCGGGTGTTCGCTTCCCCTCACTCGGCGGAGTTGCCCTCCAAGGGGAAAGCGCCCATGGTCCAAGAGACCACAGACGTAGCCACCCCCTCGAAAGAAGTGGATTCTCCGGTGGTAAAAGGGGCTGAAAAGAAGGAGGGTCTTCAAGGAAAGACAGTGACTCTGGAAGAGGCTCATGAGTTCCTTCGCCTCATCCAACAAAGCGAGTTTAAGGTAGTCGAGCGACTGAATAAAACTCCAGCAAGGATCTCGTTGCTTGAACTGCTCATAAACTTCGAGCCTCATCGTGCGCTGTTGATAAAAGTCCTCAACGATGCCCATGTAGCCCACGATATCTCAGTGGAGGGTTTTGAAGGCATCGTTAATCATATAACCACCAATAATTACATCGCGTTTGCGGAAGAAGAGATTCCCGTTGAGGGGAGAGGACACAACAAGGCTCTACATGTGTCGGTGAGATGTATGGACCATGTTGTCACAAAGGTACTTATCGACAATGGATCGAGTTTAAATGTGATGCGGAAGACCACTTTGGAAAAGCTTCCTTTTAGTGCGTCACGTTTAAAACCGAGCTCGATGGTGGTACGAGCCTTTGATGGTACCCGGCGGGAAGTGATGGGGGAAATCGACATTCCCATTCAGATAGGCCCCCACACTTGCAATGTGGTGTTTCAAGTGATGGACATAAATCCCACCTATAGCTGTCTCTTGGGGAGACCTTGGATTCATGCGGTGGGAGTGGTCCCTTTGACACTTCACAAAAAATTGAAGTTCGCGGTGGGTGGACTTTTAGTGATAGTGTCAGGTGAAGAGGATATGTTGGTGAGCTGCCCCTCCTCCGCACCATATGTAGAAGCGGTGGAAGAATCATTGGAAACGGCTTTCCAATCCTTCGAGGTGGTGAGCTGCGCCTCTATGGAACCAAGCCCGTTGCTACCTTCTCTCTCCAACGTGGCCATAATGGTGGCACGGGTTATGCTCAAGAACGGATTTGAGCCCGGAATGGGTCTAGGCAAGGACGGCCTCGGGAATGCCGACGTAGTCGATATTAAGGGAAATCCGTATAAATATGGATTGGGGTATGAACCCGGGATGCCGGGGAGGAGGAATGTGCCATCAAGACTTCGGGCGGACAGAGTATGGCCCGGCCGTATTAGTGAATGTTTCACCAGTGCCAGAATGGTGTCCGAGGAAGAGGTGGCCGCAGTAGGAGAGGAATTCCCTCAAGACCCGCCAAATTTCGTGCAACCATGCCATCCCGATTCCCAAGTGGGGAACTAGCGCGTGATAAGCCAGTCAGAGGTCTATACCACTGATTCAATGTAATTAGAGCCTATAGATTTCCTTTCTCTTTTGTTTTGTGAAACCTACCTTATTAAATAAACAAAGAGATCTTGTTTCATCTATTCTTGCAGTCCCGCCTTTTCTCATATCATTTTGCATGTTTTTGTTTCTTTTGTTTTGATTGGTATAGATATGAGGGTCGATTCTTTGAGGATCCTAACGACGAGGGTTTGACGATCGATTTTGACCAAGATGTGAGCCAAATGATGAATGAAGAAGAGGAAGAGGACGTCCTTTCATCAGAGTTGGAGAGGTTGATTGCTCAGGAAGAACGTGAAATGAAGCCTCAACAAGAAGAAACCGAACTGGTGAACTTAGGGACCGGAGAGGAAAAGAAAGAGGTAAAAGTGGGAACCAGTATGACCGCACCTATCCGCCAAGGCTTGATAACCCTTCTTGAAGAATATCAAGACGTCTTTGCATGGTCACACCAAGACATGCCCGGTCTAGACTCCGACATTGTGCAGCATAAGTTGCCGTTGAATCCTTGGTCTTCCCCAGTTAAACAAAAGCTACGAAGGATGAGACTCGATATGTCTTTGAAGATCAAAGAA
Organism: Glycine max; assembly: GCF_000004515.6. NCBI lineage: Eukaryota > Viridiplantae > Streptophyta > Magnoliopsida > Fabales > Fabaceae > Glycine > Glycine max. The sequence goes on from NC_038250.2 coordinate 26,191,935, forward strand.
GAAGTAAGAAAGCAGTTCGATGCGGGTTTCTTAGCTGTGGCGCGATAACCGTAGTGGGTGGCCAACATTGTCCCGGTCCCGAAAAAGGACGGCAAGGTGCGAATGTGTGTAGAGTATCGGGACTTAAACCGAGCCAGTCCTAAAGACAATTTTCCTCTGCCACACATTGATGTATTGGTAGATAATACAGCTAAGTTCGCCCATTTCTCGTTTATGGACGGTTTCTTGGGGTATAATCAAATAAAGATGGCACCCGAAGATGTAGAGAAGACCACTTTTGTCACCCTATGGGGGACGTTCTGCTATAAAGTGATGGCCTTCGGGCTCAAAAATGCTGGGGCAACCTATCAGCGTCCCATGGAGGCATTGTTCCATGACATGATGCATAAGGAAATAGAGGTCTACGTAGATGACATGATTGCCAAATCTCGGACTGAGGACGAACACCTCGTCAATCTACGTAAGCTGTTCGGAAGGTTGTGGAAATACCAACTGAAGCTAAACCCAACCAAGTGTACCTTTGGGGTAAAGTCGGGGAAGTTGCTGGGATTTATCGTAAGTCAGAAAGGGATAGAGATAGATCCCGAGAAAGTGAAAGTCATCCTTGAAATGCCGGAACCATGCACGGAGAAGCAGGTTCGGGGGTTCTTGGGCAGGTTGAATTATATCGCGAGATTTATCTCGCAACTTACCCCTACCTGTGAGCCCATTTTCAAGCTATTACGTAAGAACCAGGCGGTCCTGTGGAACAGTGATTGCCAAGAGGCCTTCGAGAAGATCAAACAGAGTCTCGCAAACCCCTCGGTGCTCATGGCACCTGTAACAAGAAGACCTCTTTTCCTGTACATGATCGTGTTGAACGAGTCTATGGGGTGCGTGTTGGGTTAGCATGATGATTCTGGGAAAAAGGAGCAAGCCATTTACTATCTAAGCAAGAAGTTTACTGCATGTGAGATGAATTACTCAATGCTGGAAAGGACGTGTTGTGCTCTGGTATGGGCATCACATCGGCTTAGGCAGTACATGCTCAGCCATACCACGTGGCTTATTTCCAAAATGGATCCCGTGAAATACATCTTTGAGAAACCGGCCCTCACGGGACGAATCGCTAGGTGGCAGGTACTACTATCTGAATTCGATATCGTTTACGTCACCCAAAAGGTGGTAAAGGGAAGCGCCTTGGCAGATTATTTGGCCTAGCAACCCCTCCAGGATTATCGGCCGATGCACCCTGAGTTCCCAGATGAAGATATCATGGCCCTGTTCGAAGAGAAGCGGACACACAAGGACATAGAAAAATGGATTGTTTGCTTCGATGGGGCATCTAATGCTTTGGGCCATGGAGTAGGGGCAGTCCTTGTATCCCCGGATGATTAGTGTATTCCTTTCACGGCTAGGCTAGGTTTTGATTGTACCAACAATATGGCCGAGTACGAAGCATGCGCCCTCGGGGTTCAGGCGGCCATTGATTTTGATGTAAAACTACTTAAAGTGTATGGAGACTCAACTTTGGTGATACGCCAGTTGAAAGGAGAATGGGAAACAAGGGATCCGAAGTTGATACCCTATCAAACTCACATCTTGAGGTTAGCCAAGATCTTTGACGACATTTCTTTCCACCACATACCTCGGGAAGAGAATCAAATGGCGGATGCATTAGCCACCCTGGCATCCATGTTTCAACTTGCCCCACACGGGGATCTGCCGTACATCGAATTCAGATCTCAGGGCGGGCCAGCATATTGTTATGCAATAGAGGAAGAGCGGGATGGGAAACCGTGGTATTTCAACATCAAATAATATGTCGAGAACAAAGAATACCCACCAGGGATTTCTGACAATGACAAAAGGACGTTGAGGAGATTGGCTACTGGTTTCTTTGTAAGTGGTACCATCCTGTACAAACGAAACCACAACATGACCCTCCTGCGATGCATAGATGCCAAAGAGGCAAACTTCATGATTGAGGAGATCCACGAGGGTTCATTTGGGACACATGCCAATGGGCATGCCATGGCCAGGAAGATCCTTAGGGCCGGTTATTACTGGCTCACCATGGAGAGTGATTGTTGCGCCCATGTAACGAAGTGTCATAAATGTCAGGCATACGTGGACAATGTCAATGTTCCGCCACATCCTCTAAATGTTATGTCCGCCCCTTGGCCTTTTTCAGTGTGGGGGATAGATGCCATTGGGGCCATCGAACCCAAGGCTTCGAATGGTCACCGCTTCATTGTTGTGGCGATAGACTACTTCACCAAATGGGTCGAAGCAACTTCTTATACTAATGTCACGAGAAATGTGGTGGTCAGATTCATAAAGAGGGAGCTGATTTGTCGATACGCACTCCCTAGGAAGATCATCACTAACAATGGAACTAATCTGAACAACAAGATGATGCAGGAAATGTGCGAGGATTTCAAAATCCAGCATCATAACTCCACCCCTTATCGGCCAAAGATGAATGGGGCTGTAGAGGCTGCAAATAAAAATATTAAGAAGATTGTTCAGAAGATGATAGTGTCATACAAAGATTGGCATGAGATGTTGCCTTTCGCCCTGCACGGATATAGGACCTCAGTACGAACTTCTACTAGGGCAACGCCGTATTCCTTGGTTTATGGGATGGAAATAGTGCTCCCGTTTGAGGTAGAGGTTCCTTCTCAGAGGATAATAGCAGAGTCAGGCCTAGAAGAGTCAGAATGGGCTCAAGCGCGCTACGACCAACTCAACCTTATTGAAGGTAAGCGTTTGACGACCATGAGCCATGGGCGTCTGTATCAACGAAGGATAAAGAACGCGTTTGACAAGAAGGTACGCCCGCGCAAGTTCAACGAGGGGGACCTTGTGCTGAAGAAGATGTCCCACGCTGTTAAGGACAATCGAGGCAAGTGGGCCCCGAATTATGAAGGACCTTTCGTGGTGAAAAAAGCTTTTTCTGGGGGTGCTCTGATACTCACCAACATGGATGGCGAGGAGCTACCCTCGCCTGTAAACTCCGATGTCGTTAAGCGATACTACGCTTGAAGTCTGGGGCAATCGAGAGGACCGTTGCATGTTCTTTTACTTCTGAGTTTTTGTTCTTCTTGGTATCCTCCAGGGATTCCCTTTCACTGTAATTGTCTCGTTTCTTTAAAAAGAGGAGATGGGTTAGGCTTCAGTCCTCCCTTTGGTTTTAAACCTTGTGTTAGTTTATAATCACCTGAGCCCTCTTTGCTTGGTTCATGGGGTGCCCCAAACGCTTAAATTAAAACTGAACCTAACCAACCTTCACTAAGAAAATCATTGCATTCATGCATGCAAGTACACATGCATAGCTTGTGGTAACAGGGACAAAATCGTCTTGGACCACGGTCAGAAGTGGAGACGAGTTGACGAAAAAAATCAACCAGGGTAAGATGATGACCCGGTCACGCTTGGCCGCATATTTTTTGTTTCCTACTTGTAGGTACTTAGGAACGGACGCAAATGGAGGATAGGGTCACGACTGACCGATCGTCGTCCCTTCCCGGCGCTAGACAAGCAGAGAACGTCGCTGCGAGGCAGCCAAGTATCCTTTGAATTCACAGTGATTATTACTATTGTTTGTTTTAAAATAAGTAATCGATGCCTAATTCTAACTTAAGTAGGTTCGAATAGGCAAACGTTAACCTGTAGAGAGAGGGGGCCATGGTTATGTTTCCCCTAAAAAAACTAAAAATAATATATATATATATATATATATATATATATAGCAGGTTAGCTCGCCTGGGCGAGCAACCCCTGCACCAAAAATATTGAAACGAGGGAGGGGAATGTTTTTGCATTCAAAAACTGCTTCCCCCCTCATTTCAAAAGCAATACTCACGGGATTTACGAGTTTGCAGCCCTAGGGTCATCATTTTTCGCATTTTTTGATTCCGTTTTGCGCTTTTATTCGTCACCAACAAGAAATGGCCCCAAGAAAGCTTGCCTCAAAAAGATCCAGGAAAGACAAGGCGGTTGAAGGAACCAGTTCCGCTCCCGAATATGACAGCCATCGTTTTAGGAGCGCTGAGCACCAGCAGCGCTTCGAGGCCATCAAAGGATGGTCATTCCTTCGGGAGAGATGTGTCCAGCTCAGGGACGATGAGTATACTGACTTCCAGGAAGAGATAGTTCGCCGGCGGTGGGCATCGCTGGTTACCCCTATGGCCAAGTTCGACCCAGACGTAGTCCTCAAGTTTTATGCCAATGCTTGGCCTACAAAGGAGGGTGTGCGAGATATGCGATCTTGGGTGAGTGGTCAGTGGATCCCTTTCGATGCGAATGCCCTCAGCCAGTTCTTGGGATACCCTTTAGTGCTGGAGGAGGGCCAGGAGTGCGAGTATGGCCAGAGGAGGAACCAGGCCGATGGGTTTGATGAGGAGGCCATCGCCCAGTTACTGTGTATACCGGGGCAGGATTTTGCCCGGACTGCTGCTGGGAGATGGGTGCAGATCATGCGCACCAACATGACCACCCTGACCCAGATCTGGATGACCTTGCTGCTCAGCAGCATCCAGCCCAGCGATCATAATTCCGACCTCCCCCTGCCGAAGTGTCAGCTGGTGTACGCCATCCTGACACAGATGAGCATTCACGTGGCTCAGTTGATCGCTGATGCCATCTATCTATTTGCAGGTATGGCGCCTACCAGGCACCCTCTGGACCCGGATAAGTTCAACAGGGCCCTGGGATTTCCCGCTTTGATCACAGGACTCTGCCAGTCGTTCGGAGTCCCCGTCGCACCTAGCAAGGTGATTCGGTCGCCCATCACTCGGGCTTTTATTGAGAAGTATTGCACGCAGAGACAGGCCCAGGGTGATGCTCCGCAGGCCGTGGACGCGCCGCCACCTCATCAGGCTGGCCCAGCTGGATCATTTGATACGGAGCAGTATTTACGGCATTTGGTTCGCCAGCAGGCAGCCAACCACTGGGTGCATGTACAGACCCATGATTGTCTTTACCAGTTGAGCCTCAGCCTGCAGAGCCAGGGTTTTACTTCTATTCCATGCCCTACTCCAGATCAGTTCAGGGCAGAGGTCGCATGGCCCGGAGATTGGCCTGAGGCCCGGGCAGGAGAGGCACCAGTAGAGGCACCCGCAGAGGCTCCCAACGAGGCAGATGAGGCCCGCGAGGACGAGGAGATGACCGATTTGCTTGATTTCTTGGGAGGGAGCAGAGCCACATGATTGGGAGATCCCTAGATCCATATTTCTTTTTTATGTTATGTTATGTTTATGTTTCCGTTTTTTCCTGTTATGTATCATTTTATTTTTGTTTAACTAAGGGACTAATGTTTGTTTCGTTTTGATTGACTTTTGTTTTGTACATACATATCGTTTGAGTTGTTACGTTAGAACTTGTTTCGTTGTTGTCAATAGTGTTTTTCGAAATTCCGGAGTCGTGTGGAGTTTTCCATTTAGGAACGTCGTCTAAAAATAAAATGAACCAAAATCATGATAAAAAAGAAAGAAGTGTTGTGAATAAAATGTCTACGTATATGGAGAAAAAGAAAAATGTTTATATATATATATATATATATATATATATATATATATATATATGTATGTAAAAGGAAAATGTGTATAGAAGGTTTCTGTGTGTGTAAGTGATGCGTGGAGAGAAATTCTTGTGTGTGTGAGCGACGAATGTATATAAAGAAACTTTTGTATGAACCATAGGTGTGTGTTGGGAAAAACGAAAAAATCTTTGAACGTAAATAGGGTTTTGTATATAGACCATGTTGACGTCAAGAAAAAGAGTTCTAATACGCGCACAGAAAACGTTCGTCATGTATAAGAATGTAGGTGTACAAAGGAAAGTTTTCCTCATAGAGGGCAATGGATGTATAGTTTTGTGAATATAAAAATGAAACAAAAAGGAAAAAGAAAGAAAGACCTCGAAGGTCGACATGTTATAGTTAGGAAGCATAAATCATTCGTAGAGAGCAAACGTATCTTCTGGAAACAAGGGACTGATGCTAAGAGTTTATTTTCCTGAATAAACGAGATAAGAATGGATGAATTCGTTGAACTGATGAAAGAACATAATTGGGAAATGTTGGGTCTGTTTGTGTAAATTCCCGACCGTAGTATCACAATGCCATAAACGGGATGCTTGAGTGCCCACCTTGCTGTGGCCATGACTAATTTTGCACTTTGTTTCCAAATCACCATTGTCACGCGTGCCTTGCGGAATAATATGGAAGTTCGGCCCGAGACCGACACCTTGACGCCCGAATTTGTTTTGCCCCAAACATCAAGATCGGGCTCCCACGATAAAAGACCCCATTGAGACACAACCTTAGACTATTTTGAACCTTGGCCTATAAAAAGAATCCTCATCCTTTCCCCCGAAGCAAAGGACAACGGAATCTCCTCAAGGGAGAGCAAATAGAATACTAAAACCCGATTTCCCAAAGAAAGGAATGGAGAAAAAGAAGTGAAAAGAAAGAAAAGGAAGAAATGGAAAGAAAGAAAAAAAGAAAAATATGAAAACAAAGAAAAGAACAATAAAAAAGAAAGAAAAAGAAGGATTCCCGATCGAAGATCGAAAGGAAGTGAAAAAGGAAAAGATCGGAGGAAAACAGAGTAATTCCCGATCAATGAAAGAAAGAGAACAAAAATTCTTCAAGCCAGATAAATTTTCGGCAAGGTAGGTGACTGCCGGCAAAGGAAAACCCATTTTTGGTGGTTATTCCTTTCAGATTGCCACTCGAAATCATTCTCAACTGGCGATATCCCGCCCTACATAAACAAAGAGGAAAAGACCGGAACACCCAGTTTCCTCTCAAAAAACACTACCCTCGAGAAAATCCTATGGATCCGTGATCGTACGTGCGATCTTTGATTCGATAGGAAATCGTGTGCAAAATAAAGTCGTGGTGCAGTTATGGTTTGGCATTAGGGTAAAAAACTTGCCTGTGTGAGTTTTTATACACTATGAGTGATTTATTCCCAGTTTCAGCGTAACCCGATGTTTCCCCTGAATGTTCATTCAAAAGCTAAAAGTTGACATCCTGCCTTTCATTTTCGGGTACAAGGAAGATTACCCTTAGCATAAGTATATTGTTTTTCTAAGATATGGTGCTCTCGCGAATGATTTATTTTTCTTTGCAAAAAGCATGTTTGCCTTTTTAGGTGGAAAAAACCCGGTGGACCATTCGGTCCTGCCTACCCTTTTTCGGAACCCCATGAATTGTGTTTTCGTTCATGCATTCTCCACCCACGAGTTTGGAGCCATGCGTAGTGATTGCTTAGTGCAATTCTCCATTCTCTACCCTTTTTCGGAGCCCCATGAATTGCATTTTCGTTCATGCATCGTCCACCCACGAGTTTGGAGCCATGCGTAGTGATTGCTTAGTGCAATTCTCCATTCTCTACCCTTTTTCGGAGCCCCATGAATTATGTTTTCGTTCATGCATCCTCCACCCACGAGTTTGGAGCCATGCGTAGTGATTGCCTAGTGCAATTCTCCATTCTCTACCCTTTTTTCGGAGCCCCATGAATTGCGTTTTCATTCATGCATCCTCCACCAAAGAGTTTGGAGCCATGCTTCATGATTGACTAGTGAGGACCCTCTAGTGCAATCCTCCATCCTCGCCTTTTATTCGGAGCCCCATGAATTGCGTTTTCGTTCATGCATCCTCCACCCATGAGTTTGGAGCCATTCTTCATGATTGCGTAGTGTGGACCCTCTAGTGCAATCCTCCATTCTCCAATGTGTTCTTCATTGTCAAGTGCGGACCCTCTTGACTGGAAAATGTGATCTTTGTTATTTTTCCGATTGATTCCTTCGCCAAACGTGTATATTATGTTATTGTTGTTTTTGTTGTTGTTTGTATTTTGTTTTGTGTTGTGCAGAAAAAAGAAGGAGTAGAGACGAGAGTCGTTATGGGTTAATCACGGAAAGGGCAAGAAGGACGAAATCAGTGTCTTATCTTTGCTTTCCTCTTATCTCTGATAAAAGGTAAGTAAAGAGGGGCAACTGTCATACCCTAATTTCGTCTGGGGATTATTACTTGATGATATGCAACCTTTGATTGGTCGCTTCAAAATACTTGGCACCCTTTGTTGCACGATATGTAAGTCCTGAGACACGCCGGAAATCAAAGGGAAGCAGGTTTACGCGATCCGCGAAATTCCGTAATGGGGCGGAAACCAAAAGGAGGTGTTGTCGCGCAATCCGTGAGTTTCCGTAACTTCTTCGAAAGCTAAAAAAGGAGTAAATACATAATCCGTAAGGATTCGTAACCTTATAGAAAGAAAATAAGTATCGTTACGAAATTCGTAAAGTTTCGTAACGTTACGGAAAAAGAATTACCAAAAAAGGTAAAGGGGGGATGCATTTAGTAAAAAGGGGATACAAATAGCAATCAGGCCCACTTGGGCCTTCTAGATTCTTCCTCTAGAAGGCGGTTGCTTCTGGAGGAAGCAACCTTGCTCGCCTGGGCGAGCTGGGTGGCAAGCTTCTCCCCTAATTTGCTATAAATAGGGGGAGGAATGAAGAGGGAAAGGGTTCAGCCTTCTTGGCACTTCGTATTCTCTTAAATTTGCTGAGGAAAATTGTTTCCGTGAAGAAAATCCAAGCCGAGGTGCTTCCGTAACGTTTCCGTGAGTAATTACGCGAAGGTTTTCAACCGTTCTTCGACATTCATCGTTCGTTCTTTGTTTTCTTCGGTCTTCAACTAGTAAGTACCCCAAACCGAACTTTTCAATTCATTCTATGTACCCGTGGTGGTCCCCATTTTGTTTCATGTATTTTTATCCTTGTTTTCATTTACTTTCCGTACCCCCTTTTGACATGCTTCAGTCATTTATTCAAGTCATTTCTCGCCTAATCAAAAAATAAAATAAATTTCCACCGATCACTTGATTTGTAATATCCGTTAATTTCTGTTAAAATGAATTCTGACCGTTCGGTCGTGCCGTAACCACGTTGGAAATAAAAAAAGAGGTAAAATAATAATATAATAATAAAAAAATACCTTTTAGTAAAATGAAGCGAAAAAAATCAATCAGACGTTTTCTCTTTTGGATTTTTCATTCTTAATCGAATTGACTAATAACTAAAGTGAAACTAAGGCTAAAATCAACTCGCCTAGTCAAGCTCGTCCACAAAAAAGTCACTAAAAGGGGTTTGAAAGTTTATCATTTCAGTTTTCCTTATCAAGTAAATGGATCGTTTTTAAGGTCCAACGCCCTAAAATAATCACCTTTCAAGTAAAAAGAATCGCTTGATTCACTCTTAAGAAAGAACTACGTAGGTTTGATTTCCTCTTCGATGGAGGGTACGTAGGAGCAAGAGCCCCGCTTTTGTCGACCTCAAGAAATAAAAAGAAATAAAAGGTAAGATAACGCAATTTCACAATTCTAAAAAATAGGCTGTTGTCCTTTGAGACAAACGTGAGAGGTGCTAATACCTTCCTTAAACGTAAATACAACTCCCGAACTTAGAATTTTCATTTTGACCGGTTTCCTTCGGTTTTTCCGACGTTTTCCACAAATAAACGTTGGTGGCGACTCCGTGCATCTTTCCTCCTTTGGAAAGCGCACCCGTGAGCCTCGCCTTCGCTCGCCCGCAAAAGGGCATGTTGCAACACTTGCCTAAGGTCAAAAAGGAGTTTGTCTCAATGGCTAAGCATGACCGAAACAAACATGTTGGCCATCATCAGCAAGTACAAAGAAGAATTAGATTTGGCCACCGCCCACGAGCACAGAGTGGCGGACGAATACACCCGAGTGTACGCGGAAAAGGAGGCTAGGGGAAGGGTGATTGACTCGTTACATCTAGAAGCGACGATGTGGATGGACCGGTTTGCTCTTACTTTGAATGGGAGTCAACCACTCACTAAGCGCACACACCCTTCTATATACAGGATGCGTTAAATTCGCTAAGCCAGCCTTGAGCCCGGCTTAGCGAGAGTTGCAAGAATTAACATCTGCATAACTTCCTAAGCGCATTGCTTTGCGCTAAGCCCAGCAAAAAAAAAATTGAATTTCAAACCTGGGCTCAGTGTGTCGGCCTGCTAAGTGAAAAATTTGAGAAACCCAAATGTCTCTCTCACTCGCTTAGCGTGTTACTCGCTAAGCGAGTTGGTCGAAAGCTGCTTAAGTTAAGGGTAACAGCAGCTACACTTACACTTAGCCACTTTTGAGAAATAAATTCCTAGAACCTCTCTCCTTTAAAAAAATTTTCACATTGCATATTCTAGCTTCCAGTTTGCATCCTTCTCCAAATCTACATTGAACATCTTCAATTCAAGTAAGTTCCTAACTTTACTTATGCTCTTTCTATTGTTGATACTTTAGGGTAGAAAACCTTAGCTTGTAAATTTGATTTTTAGGGTTAGATTGTAAGTAGAATAGACAAAAATTAGGACTTTGTTAGGATTTTTACTTTGTAGGTAGTTTACATAATATTGCATGTCGGATAGGGGCTTATTAGAGGCCTAAAAGAAGAAGTTGACAAACTTCTTCTTTTGCATTTTTTCTGGAAAACGTGATTATCTCACTAAACGCGACTGATGCACTAAGCGAGTTCATCAAACCGGCTTGAATATATGCATTTCCAGACGAACTCACTAAGTCATCATGCATGCGCTAAGCGAGTTCATCTTTTTGTTGAATGTTCATCTTCTATATGAACATCGTGGCTAAGCAACATCTGTGTGCGCTAAGCCACTGAAAACTTCCTTAATGATAAACTTGTGGCTAAGCGAGTGCTGTTTCACTAAGCCCAGGTACCTTAGATAAATTATTGTTAACTGCTTCACGCTAAGCCCAGCTTCTCTGAGCTAAGCGCAATTCATTGTAGCAGTTATTGGGCTAAGCGAGTCTGATTGGCTAAGTCCACATAACTTAGTTAAATATGTTATTTATTCCAATAACGTATGGCTAAGCCCACATATGGCTAAGCTTCCACTGGTCCATTCTGAACCCATAAATGAGAAGAACGGATTTGATCCTTCCTACTAACTCTTGGATTAAATACGTTATTTATTCCAATAACTCCATAATAAGGACCATATGATGATGAAAGAGTCACTTCTGCAATCTACAAAATTCAATATAGTTAAATAACTAATCAAATTGAAACATTAAATATGATGCGATTTATTGAAATTGTCTATAGACATTAGAAAGTTAGTCATGAAAGGAAAAACTTACATGAACATCGGCGATGTCCTGACTCATTTGTTGGACCTTGTGGCCTCAATAATCTTAAGAGGGATAGACTTAGAATTCAGAAGAAGCAATAACAATCAATTTAACAATGTTCTTTAAACATGCAAGACATAATTGATTGCAACAAAATAAATAAGATAAGGGAAGAGAGAATGCAAACACAGATTTATACTGGTTCGGCCACAACCCGTGCCTACATCCAGTACTCAAGCAACCCACTTGAGATTTTGACTATCTTTGTAAAATCCTTTACAACTTATGAACCACACAGGGACAACCCATCCCTTGTGTTCAGGAATCCTTACAAGTCAAGAGACCCTCGGTCCCTTAATCAATCTCATTGAATGAGAAGAATGGAAGAAGAATTCTCTCTTCAAGAGAAGAATATTACAATGAAGATCCATGGATGAACTCTTAATGGATTTGCAAGTATTTGCCCAAGAGTTCTTGAGAGAGCATTTGGCAATGAAGTTCTCTTGGAATCTCTCTCATTTTCTTTTAAGAGGATAAGACATTCTGGACCAGCAAAACTCTCTCTTTAATTCGTGCCCAAGTCATCTATTTATAGGCCTTTGATGGCCATTCACAAATCCAATGAAAAGATGTGACTGTTGGCATATTTTCTGAAAACTCTCCACTGGTAAATGATTACAATGTTTGTGTAATCGATTGCACAGTTATAATTTGAAAGGTTATGACTTTTGAATTAATTTCCAAAGTTCCGTTGCTAGTAATCGATTACAGACATATGGTAATCGATTACATGTTGAAAATTCAAATTCAAAACCTTTTTCAACAGCTATTTCTCAACCATGTCTTCTGGTAATCGATTACACTTCCTGGTAATCGATTACCAGAGCCTTGCATGTCTTGAAAGCACTTTGTTTTAAGGCAAGGCTTGGTCTTTAGTGAATCTTGAAACAAGGTTTTGTTTGTTGAAGCAATCTTGAATTATTCTTGAAGCAAATGCTTATCATTTGTAGCAGCCTTGTTAGATTCTTCTTTGACATCATCAAAATCATGTATACATACCTTCACATCATTATGTGATAATTTAAGAATGATTTTTCACGAATGAGATCATCTTTTGTTGTTCTCCGAATAGGTACAGTTCCTATTAGACATTGGTCCTTCTGAGGCCCAAGTAATGACCTAGTTGGTGATTTTTTCACAGTTGTTTTTCCAATTGATTTTTTGAAAGCTGGGTTTTCTCTATTTTCAAAGCAAGAAAAAATAAATATTGAAATTAAGAGGGGATGTAATCAAAGAAATATTGAAATTTAACCACATTTGAGGCCACTCAAAGGAATGCATACCTGTAGCTTGTGGTACTTCAATAAAGGATGGTCAAATGCAGGTTGCTTGTTAATATCAATGCAATCAACAATGTACCCAAAATTTGTCTATAAAATCCAAAAATACAACATGCCTAAATAAAAATTTTAAACAATGAAGTGATATTATGTTCAACATAAGGAAGTATATGATGGTATATAAAAAGGATATAGAATACATGAATACTCTTGATAGGAGGTTTGTTAAGGAGCTCTAGTTGTCTTTCCAACTCCAAATCTTCTTGTAGTGCATTTTGAGTACCATGAACTTTATGTCTAGCACCACTAGTTACTAGACACAAAACAAAGAGCAATGTATTGATCATTTTTGAAAGATTCTATTGTCAAATAAAATGATTGAATGATGGATGGATCACCTTTTCATATTACCTATATTTATACCATTACTACAAGAGAGTTAAAATAGTACTAAATTTGAATTAGGTAAAACATTTACACTTTGATAGGTAATGAAATAAGTGATGAGGGGACTAGAAAAAGAAATAAATAAAAAGGATATAAATGACAATGAGTTTTAAGTGGAAAATTTGTTATGATCAATAGAATTATAAAAAGAATAAAATAAATTGATTTCTTTACACTTTTTCCAGTTATATTGAAAAATAAGGAAATAAATAAAAAGAGATATAGGAAAGATTACTACACTATCCTTTATTGATATTCGATGTTGTTGCTAATTTATGCCATGTATGACGGAGCCCTTGATTCATGCCATTCTTGACACAAGTTTTCATATGCATTATTCAAATCAGGATGATTTGCATATTAGTCCATCATTGGAAAGTGGGGAGAGTTGAGTAACGGGGGGACTAGAAAAAGAAAGAAACTAAAAGGATATAAATGTCAATGATTTTTAAGTGGAAATAAATATAAAGAGATACAATAAAGACTACTACATTATCTTTTATTTTTATTCAAAGCCCCTTATTTATCTCATTTATGACACAAATTTTATATGCATTGTTCAAATCAAGGAAGATTTGCATATTGGTCCATCATTTGAGAGAAGCGAGAGTTGAGACTCATTAAGGATACTTTTTTTATGCACTAGAAATGGATAGTGCGAGAAGCATGTGCGGAAGTGCAAAAAGTAAGTGTGTCATGCAAGAGTAGATTTCAAGACACATTGGAGTGAGCCCAATATTAACACATGTTCGTGACTTTGAAGATTTATATCATTTCTATCGACCCGAAAAATGAGATTTATTTATATAACTACTTTTTTGTTTAAAAAGAAAAATGCTTTACTCTTGCCATTGACCAAAAGCAGGAGGCAAATCCATTTGTTTTTCCTTTCAACACTACTCGATAAGCGCATTCTACATTGAGTTTGAGCCTATAATTGTACTATTAAATATTTAAAGACAAATTTTATTTCCTGCTCTCACATTGCTTCTAATTATTAAGTGAATTTTAAGAATCTTACTAAATAGTTTGGGCCACCTTTTTTATTTAACTTGCAATACTTAAATTCATTCAAATCTAGAGTAACCAATATGTTTATTGTTGCAACCTACCCTTTTGCGGGCGAGCGAGGCGAGTCTCACGGGTGCGTCTTCCAAAGGAGGAAAATGCGCGGAGTCGCCACCAACGTTTATTTATGGAAAACGTCGGAAAAACTGAAGGAAACCGGTCATGAAGAATATTCTAGATTCGGGAGTTATATTTACGTTTGAGGAAGGTATTAGCACCTCTCACGTTTGTCCCAAAGGACAACAGCCTTAACTTTAGAATTGTGTGAAATTGTGTATTTAAACCTTTTATTTCTTTTTTTATTTTGAGGTCGACAAAAGCGGGGCTCTTGCTCCTACGTACCCTCCATCGAAGAGGAAATCAGACCTACGTAGTTCTTTTTTAAGGGTGAATCGAGCGATTTCTTTTACTTGGAATGTGGTGTTTTTAAGGCGTTGGACTTTAAAAATGATCCATTTTTACTTGGTAAGAAAAAGTAAGGTATTGAACCTTAAAATCCTTTTTAGTGATTTTTTGCGGACGAGCTTGACTTTGCGAGTTGATTTTAACCTTAGTTTCACTTTAGTTATTAGTCAATTTCAATTAAGAAAGAGAAATCCTAAAGAGAAATGTCCGATTGTTTTTTTGGTTTATTTTACTAAAAGATATTTTTTTGGTTATTATATTATTATTTTACCTCTTTTTGGTTTCCAACGTGATTACGGCATGACCGAACGGTCGGATTTCATTTTAACAGAAATTAACGGATATTACAAATCAAATGATCGGTGGAAATTTATTTTATTTTTTGATTAGGCGAGAAATGACTTAAATAAATGACTGAAGCACGTCAAAAAGGGGTACGGAAAGTAAATGAAACGAGAATAAAAATACGCGAAACAAATGGGGACCACTAAGGGTACATAGAATAAATTGAAAAGTTCGATTTCAGGAACTTACCGGTTGAAGACCGAAGAACGACGAAGAACGAACGATGAACGACGAAGAACGGTTGAAAATCTTCGGGAATTCACCCACGGAAACGTTACGGAAGCGCCTCGGCTTGGATTTTCTTCATGGAAACAATTTTCCTCACCAATTTCAAGTGATTACGAGATGCCAAGAAGGCTTAACCCCTTCCTTCTTCACTCCTCCCTCTATTTATAGCAAAATAGGGGAGGAGCTTGCAACCCAGCTCGCCCAGGCGAGCCAGGTTGCTTCCTCCATAAGCAACCGCCTTCTGGAGGAAGAATCTGGAAGGCCCAAGTGGTCTTGGTTGCTATTTGCACCCCTTTTTTACTAAATACACCCCCTTTGCTTTTTTTTGGTGATTCTTTTTCCGTAATGTTACGAAACTTTACGAATCTCATAACGATACTTGTTTGCTTTTCGTTAGGTTACGGAACCTTACGGATCATGTAATTACTCCCTTTTTTAGCTTTCGAAAAGTTACGGAAACTCACGGATTACGTAACAATACTTCCTTTTGATCTCTGGCACGTTACGGAATTTCATGGATTGCGTAACAATGCTTCCTTTTGATTTCCGGCATGTCTCGGAACTTCACGTATTGTGCAACAAAGGGTGCCAAGTACCTCGAAGCGGTCAACCAAAGGTCACATGCCATCAAACAATAGTCCCCGGACGAAATTAGGGTATGACAGTTGCCCCTCTTTACTTACCTTTTATCGGAGATAAGAGGAAAGCAAAGACAGAACACTGATTTCGTCCGTCTTCCCCCTTTCCGTGATTAGTCTATGACGACTTTCATCTCTCCTTCTTCTTTCTCTACACAACACAAAACAAACACAAACAGCAAAAAATACCAATAACATAATATACACATATACACATGTTTGGCGAAGGAAACGATCGGGAAAACAACAAAGAACCACATTTCCCAATCACCGGAGGCTCCTCGCTTGATGGTGGGGGACGCATGAACAACGCTAGGCAATCAATTCATAGGTCTCCGGACTTGATGGTGGAGGACGCATGAACAACGCTAGGCAATCAATTGATGGGTCTTCGAATAAGATTTGAGGGTGGAGGATAGGCGAACAGCGCTAGGCAATCAATTCGCGGGGCTCCAGACTCGATGGTGGAGGACACATGAACAGCGCTAGGCAATCAATTCATGGGTCTCCGAATAAGATTTGAGGGTGGAGGATAGGCGAACAGCGCTAGGTAATCAATTTGTGGGGCTCCAGACTCGATGGTGGAGGACACATGAACAACGCTAGGCAATCAATTCATGGGTCTCCGTATATGATTTGAGGGTGGAGCATAGGCGAACAGCGCTAGGCAATCAATTCGCGGGGCTCCAGACTCGATGGTGGAGGACGCATGAACAACGCTAGGCAATCAATTCATGGGTCTCTGAATAAGATTTGAGGGTGGAGGATAGGCGAACAGCACTAGGAAATCAATTCGCGGGGCTCCAGACTCGATGGTGGAGGACGCATGAACAACGCTAGACAATCAATTCATGGGTCTGCGAATGAGATTTGAGGGTGGGACCGAATGGTCCACTGGGTTCTTTCACCTAAAAAGGCGAACATGCTTTAGCAAGGAAAAATAAATCATTCACGAGAACACCATATCTTCGAGAAACAATATACCCATGCCAAAAGCAATTTTCCTTGTAACCGAAATTGAAGGGCAGGATGTCAACATTTAGCTTTTAAATGAACATTCAGGGGAAACGTTGGGTCAAACTGAAACTGGGAATAAATCACTTACAGTGTATAAAAACTGACACATGCAAGTGTTTTACCATAATCCCAAACCATAACTGCACCATGACTTTATTTTGCACATGCTTTCCTATCGAACCAAAAGATCACACACACGATCACGGATCAATAGGATTTTCTCGAAGGTAGTGTTTTGGAAATGAAGCTGGGTGTTTCGGTCTTTTCCTCTTTGTTTAGGTGGGGCAGGATATCGCCAGTCGAGAACGACTTTGAATGGCAATCCCAAAGGAAGAACCACTTAAAAATGGGTTTTCCTTTGCCGGCAATCATTTACCCTGCCGAAAAATTTATCTGGTCAGAAGATTGATCGGGAATTATTCTGTTTTCCTCCGATCTTTTCCTTTTCACTTTCTTCCGATCTTTTACTTTTTACTTTCTTCCGATCTTTGATCGGGAATCATTCTTTTCTTCTTTTGTTTCTTTTCATTTCTCCCTTTCCATTTCTTTCGTTGGGAATTCGGGTTTTAGCATTCGTTATTCGCTCTCTCTTGAGGAGATCCTGCTGTCCTTCTCTTCGGGGGAAAGGATGAGGATTCTTTTCATGGGCCAAGGTTCAAAGTAGCTCAAGGTTGTGTCTCAACATGGTCTTTTCATTGTGCGAGCCCGATTTTGATATCTGGGGCAAAACAAATTCGTATGTCAAGGTGTCGGTCTCGGGTCGAATTTCCATATCATTTCCACGAGGCACGCGTGTCATACCCTAATTTCGTCCGGGAACTATTGCTTGATGGCATGCAACCTTTGATTGACCGCTTCGAGGTACTTGGCACCCTTTTTTGCACAATATGTGAAGTCCCGAGATGTGCCAGAAATCAAAAGGAAGCGTTGTTACGCAATCTGTGATATTCCGTAACGTGACGGAAATCAAAAGGAAGTATTGTTACGCAATCCGTGAGTTTCCGTAACTCTTCGAAAGCTAAAAAAGGAGTAATTATATGATCCGTAAGGTTTCATAACCTTACGAAAAGAAAACAAGTATCATTACAAAATTCGTAAAGTTTCGTAACGTTACGGAAAAAGAATCACCAAAAAAAGCAAATGGGGGTGTATTTAGTGAAAAAGGGGGTGCAAACAGTAACCAGGCCCACTTGGGCCTTCCAGATTTTTCCTCCAGAAGGTGGTTGCTTCTGGGGGAAGCAACCTGGCTCGCCTGGGCGAGCTGGGTGGCAAGCTCCTCCCCTATTTTGCTATAAATAAGGGGAGGAGTGAAGAAGGAAAGGGTTCAGCCTTCTTGGCACTTCATATTCATTTCAAATTATCGGGGAAAATTGTTTCGTGAAGAAAATCCAAGCCGAGGCGCTTCCGTAACATTTCCGTGGGTGATTTCGCGAAGATTTTCAACCGTTCTTCGTCATTCATCGTTCGTTCTTCTTCGTTCTTCGGTCTTCAACCGGTAAGTTCCTGAAATCGAACTTTTCAATTTATTCTATGTACCCTTAGTGGTCCCCATTTGTTTCGCGCATTTTTATTCTCGTTTCATTTACTTTCCGTACCCCTTTTTGACGTGTTCCAGTCATTTATTTAAGTCATTTCTCGCCTAATCAAAAAATAAAATAAATTTCCACCGATCATTTGATTTGTAATATCCGTTAATTTTTGTTAAAATGAAATCCGACTGTTCGGTCATGCCGTAATCACGTTGGAAACCAAAAAGAGGTAAAATATTATATAACCAAAAAAATATCTTTTAGTAAAATAAACCAAAAAAACAATCAGACATTTCTCTTTAGGATTTCTCTTTCTTAATTGAAATTGACTAAAAACTAAAGTGAAATTAAGGCTAAAATCAACTCGCAAAGTCAAGCTCGTTCGCAAAAAATCACTAAAAAGGATTTGAAAGTTCAATATCTCAATTTTTCTTACCAAGTAAATGGATCATTTTTAAGGTCCAACGCCTTAAAATGATCACCTTCCAAGTAAAAAGAATGGCTTGATTCACCCTTAAAAAAGAACTACGTAGGTCTGATTTCCTCTTCGATGGAGGGTACGTAGGAGCAAGAGCCCCGCTTTTGTCGACCTCAAAAAATAAAAAGAAATAAAAGTTTAGATACACAATTTCACATAATTCTAAATTAAGGCTGTTGTCCTTTGGGACAAACGTGAGAGGTGCTTATACCTTCCTCAAACGTAAATACAACTCCCGAATCTGGAATATTCTTTACGACCGGTTTCCTTCGGTTTTTCCGACGTTTTCCACAAATAAATGTTGGTGGCGACTCCGCGCATTTTATCAAGTCAAGATTAAGGGCCTAGATGTCACCAGCCTTAAGGAGTTGGGACGGTTGATGGGACCCCTCCAAAGGCAAGCCTTCCGCAAAGTGTATGGAAAGATTTTAGATTTGACCGCAGCGGAGGTATTTACGAAAGCTGTTGTATCCCTCGCCCAATACTATGACCAGCTGTTGAGATGCTTCACGTTTGGGGACTTCCAAATACTACCGACTGTTGAAGAATTTGAGGAGATATTAGGATGCCCTCTTGGGGGAAGAAAACCCTATCTTTTCTCCGGGTTTCTTCCCTCCTTGAGCAAGATTGCAGCTATGGTCGGAGATTCGGCGAGAGAGTTGGATCGTATGAAGCAAACTCAGAACGGCGTAGTGGGCCTACCGCGGAAATACTTGGAAGGCAAGGAAAGGGATATGGCAAGACAAGAAGAGTGGGTCCCATTTGCGGATATACTAGCTTTGCTAATCTTTGGGGTTGTCCTCTTTCCGAACGTGGACGGTTTGGTGGACCTAGCCGCAATTGATGCTTTCCATGCATATCACCATAGCAAGGAGAGCCCAGTGGTGGCTATCTTGGTGGACTTATTTGATACATTTGACCGAAGGTGTGAGAAGAACAATGCACGGATTGTCTGCTGCTTACCCGCTCTTTGTGTGTGGTTGGTTTCGCACCTATTCCGACAAGACATAAGACACCCGTGTCCGCTTCAAAGTTATCGCTCGTGCGTCGAAAAGAGAAGAGTAGATTGGGACCAATACTTGGCTGGGATAGGAGACGGCACAATCAACTGGTTTCCTTGATGGAAGGAAGGAAAGGAGGGAGTTCTCTTCTCATGTGGGGACTACCCAAACGTTCCATTGATAGGGACGAGGGGTTGTATCAATTATAATCTCGCACTTGCCATAAGACAGTTAGGGTACCCCATGAGGGGAGCACCAACGGAAGAGAGCCTCTCGCCTTTCCTTGTGAGAGATTTCGGCGCACAAAGTCTCAAGGTTGTACAAAGAGTCCACAAGGCGTGGAAAAGCCCGTTGAAGAAAGATAAAGAACTTAGGGGCATCCATAATGGCATCATCGGTGGTTATCATGAATGGCTAAGAGTTCATACACGAGGGTTAGATTGGCTCTCCAAGTTGAAAGTTATCAACGAGGATAATTTCGAAGCTCTGGAAGAGGATGAAGAAGTCCAAGCTCTAAAATTAGAGCTAGGAAAGGCAAGACTCGCCAAAGAAAAATTCAAGTCAGTCGCTACAAATATCCGGAAAGAGTGTGTCGAGTTACGAGAGGAAAACGCGGCTACTGCAAAAGCCCTTGAACAAGAAACCAAGAGGGCCCGCAAGGAAGAGCATGGCCGAGATAAATTCCGAGGAGCTATGTGGGGCAGCAACAATGAGCTCAAGCTCCGGAGAGAGGAAAGAGACCAGTCACGAGTACATGGCATGATCTTAAAGGAGGAGTTAGCTGCTTGCTCAAGATCCAACAGGAGTTTGGCCCAACACTTAGAAGCCACGGAGCAAAGCATGCTAGCTATAATAGGGCAGTACAAAGAAGAGTTAAACCAGTCTTTGACCCATGAACAAAAACTAGTAGAGGATTTCGCACAAGTGTACGCCGAAAAGGAAGCAAGAGGGAGAGTGATTGATGCATTGCATCAAGAAGCGACCATGTGGATGGATAGGTTCGCCTTGACCTTAAATGGAAGTCAAGACCTCCCGCGACTACTAGCCAAAGCAAAGGCCATCGCTGAAGTGTGTTCAGCCCCCGAGGAAATTCACGGGCTAATCGATTACTGTCAACACATGATAGATTTGATGACCCATATAATTATAAACCGTTAGGTTCTGTTGTAACACTTTTGTATGATCTTGGATAGATAAAAGCTTTGTTCCTTTTTATAAAAAGAGAAGTTCTGAAACTCATCACGTTATCTAAAAAAGGCCTTGAGGTGGATCCAAGTGTTCTGATCATTCATTAGCATATTCATGTTTTGGTGGTATACTCACCATTGTTTGTTTCTTTAGGGAACTCATCATAACTAAAAAAGCGCAAAGGCACCCCTATAACACTCGATCTAGAAAGATGAATAATGAAGAGGGAGTGCAAGAACAGATGAAGGCCGACCTATCGGCCTTAAAAGATCAAATGGCTTCTATCACAGAGGCCATGCTAAAGCTTCAGAAAACTATAGAAGATAATGCTACGGTGGCCACTTCCAATACAGCTAGGGAAGCGGAACTGGTGCTACAGCCCGAAATAAACTTGGGCCGAGACAGAAACACGACAGTTTTCGGTCGGAGGTATAGTCCTCAAGCCTACCCTTATGGTTTTCCTCCGGACTTCACCCCCCGTACCGCTCCAGACGATTTGAGCCAAGCCCCTACCTTCGAGGGGCAACTCCCTCCTCATGCCGACTATCCTCTGCAAGAAGATGATGAAGGAGATGCCCATCTAGGCCCTCTACTTCCCCTCAAGGATCCGGACCCCATGAATTGCCCCAACCAAACATAGTCCGCCATGTCCCGTCTCCACCCGCACCCGTAAAAGAATTCGTTCCCTTTACAAAAGATAAGGGAAAGATTGATTTACTTGAAGAGAGGCTGAGAGCGGTAGAAGGCCTCGGCAACTACTCGTTCTCGGATTTAGCGGATTTGTATCTGGTACCTGACATCGTCATCCCTCCCAAGTTTAAAGTACCAGATTTTGATAAATACAAAGGGACGACATGTCCAAAAGGTCATCTTCGGATGTATTGCTGAAGAATAGGGGCATATTCTACGGACGAAAAGCTGTCGATGCATTTCTTTCAAGATAGCTTAGCCGGAGTAGTAGTGGCATGGTATACCAATCTGGAAGCTTCTCAGATCCGGTCATGGAAAGACTTGGCAACTGCCTTCATTAGGCAGTACCAATACAACACGGATATGGTTCCTGATCGGAACCAACTTCAGAGCATGACCAAGCGGGAACATGAGTCCATTAAAGAATATGCTCAAAGGTGGAGAGACCTAGCAGCCCAAGTCGTCCCGCCCATGACTGAAAGGGAGATGATCACGATTATGGTAGATACGTTGCCTACGTTCTACTATGAGAAGATGATAGGATACATGCCAGCTAACTTTGCAGACCTCGTCTTCGCCGGAGAAAGAATCGAGTCCGGACTGAGAAAAGGCAAGTTTGAACATGCCTCCAACGTTGCCCCCAACAACAATAGAAGAGCCCCGGTGGTGGGCACGTGGAAAAAGGAAGGAGATACCCACGTGGTCACCACCGCCCCAACATGGATGAAAGCACCCCAAAATGCCCAAAACTCATACCAGCACAACCATCCAAACTTTTCAATCCGAGCCGGAAATTCCCTTCTAACTCAAGTGGAAGGGCCTCCCGCAACGGAAAAACGCCTGCCCAACACACAGCTCCAGCCACTCCCCGGCCAGCCAATAATACAACTCTTGGCGCGAGCTATAACAATGCACGGCGCCCCCCGAAAGACGAGTTCTCTCCTATTACCATGGCATACTCCGAGTTGTGGCCCTCATTATTGGAAAATCATTTGGTGGTGGCCATACCCGGGAAGGTCTTCCAGCCACCATACCCCAAGTGGTACAACTCAAATGCCAAGTGTGCATACCATAGTGGAGCCCCCGGACACAACATTGACTCTTGTCTGCCGTTCAAGTATAAGGTGCAACACCTAATAAATGCCGGCTGGCTATCATTCCAAGAGGAGGGCCCCAATGTTAAAACCAATCCACTAGCCATTCATGGAGGGGCTAGCATAAACGCCATCGAAAAGGATGGGCCATCAGGGTCAAAGAGATTAGAAGATGTGGCTACGTCTAGACAATTCATCTACCAGTCGCTGCAAGCGGCATGCATGGTCTCTCGTGGCGGAGATGAAAGAGACGAATGTTTGTTTCATCTCAGGGAATGACACGACATGGAAACCTATCCCGCGGTGGAAGAGTTACTTCACCGGCTCATGAACTGGGGGCAGCTCGAAGTGTCCAAGGGAGATAGGGAAGAACCACAGATTTGCATGCAGTCGGAAGAAAAGAAGGTTCCCCCAATCCCCAAAGCCCTAGTAATATGTTTCATTAGGAATGTGACCGGCTCCAGGCCCATGTACCCCCCGACAGCACCCAAGCCAACGCCGTTTGCCTATCAAAGCAATAAGGTCGTTCCATGGAAGTATACCCCTCTCGCTTTTGGAGAAAGGGCGGTAACCGAGGTTGACTCATTGTCAGCCAAGGTGACCAACATTACCAGTCTTAGCGGCGTAACCCGCAGTGGCCGGGTGTTCGCTCCCCCTCACTCGGCGGAATTGCCCTCCAAGGGGAAAGCACCCATGATCCAAGAGCCCGCAGACGTGGCCACCCCCTCAAAAGAAGTGGATCCCCCGATGGTAAAAGGAGCTGAAAAGAAACAAGGTCTTCAAGGAAAGGCGGTGACTTTGGAAGAGGCTCATGAGTTCCTTCGTCTCATCCAACAAAGCGAGTTTAAAGTAGTTGAGCAACTGAATAAAACTCTGGCAAGGATCTCTTTGCTCGAAATGCTCATAAACTCCGAGCCTCATCGTGCACTATTGGTAAAGGTCCTCAACGAAGCCCACGTAGCACACGACATCTCAATTGAGGGTTTTGAAGGCATTGTTAATCATATAACTACCAATAACTATATCGCGTTTGCGGAAGAAGAGATTCCCGTTGAGGGGAGAGGGCACAACAAGGCTCTACATGTGTCTGTCAGGTGCATGGACCATGTCGTCGCTAAAGTACTCATCGACAATGGTTCAAGTTTAAATGTGATGCCAAAAACCACCTTGGAGAAACTTCCTTTTAATGTGTCACGTCTAAAACCAAGTTTGATGGTAGTGCGAGCCTTTGACGGTAGTCGGCGGGAAGTGATGGGGGAGATCGACATCCCCATTCAGATAGGCCCCCACACTTGCAATGTGGTTTTTTCAAGTGATGGACATCAATCCCGCCTACAGCTGCCTTTTGGGGAGACCCTGGATTCACGCGCTAGGAGTGGTCCCTTCGACGCTTCACCATAAATTGAAATTCGCGGTTAGTGGACTCTTGGTGATAGTGTCAGGCGAAGAGGATATGTTGGTGAGCTGCCCCTCCTCCGCACCATATGTAGAAGCAGTGGAGGAATCATTGGAAACAACTTTCCAATCCTTCGAGGTGGTGAGTTGTGCCTCTGTGGAAATGAGTCCGTTGCTACCTTGTCTTTCTAATGCGACCATAATGGTAGAACGGGTGATGCTCAAGCACGGTTATGAGCCCGGAATGGGTCTGGGCAAGGACAGCCTTGGGAATGCCGATGTGGTCGACATTAGGAGAAACCCGTACAAATATGGGTTGGGGTATGAACTCGGGAAGCCGGGAAGAAGGAATGCGCCGTCAAGACTCTGGGCAGATAGGGCATGGCCCGACCATGTTAGCCAGTGTTTCACGAGTGCCGGGATAATGTTTGAGGAAGAGGTGGCGGCAATAGGAGAGGAGTCTCCACCAGATCCGCCAATTTTCGTGCGACCATGCCATCCTGATTCCCAAGTGGGGAACTGGCGTGTGATAAGCCAGTTAGAGGTCTATACCCCTGATTCAATGTAATTAGAGGCTATAGATTCCTTTCTCTTTTGTTTTGTGAAACCTACCTTATTAAATAACAAAGAGATCTTGTTTCATCTGTTCTTGCAGTTCCACCTTTTCTCATATCATTTTTGCATGTTTTTGTTTCTTTTGTCTTGATTGGTATAAATATGAGGGTCGATTCTTTGAGGATCCTAACAACGAGGGTTTGATAATCGATTTTGACCGAGAAGTAAGCCAAACAATAAACAAAGAAGAGGAAGAGGACGTCCTTTCACCAGAGTTGGAGAGGTTGATCGCTCAGGAAGAGCGCGAAATGAAGCCTCACCAAGAGGAAACCGAACTGATAGAATTAGAGACCAGAGAGGGAAAGAAAGAAGTGAAAGTAGGAACCAGTATGATCGCACCTATCCGCCAAGGCTTGATAACCCTTCTTAAAGAATATCAAGACGTCTTTGCGTGGTCGTACCAAGACATGCCAGGTCTGGACCTCGACATTGTGCAGCATAAGTTGCCATTGAATCCTGGGTCTTCCCCGGTTAAGCAAAAGCCACGAAGGATGAGACCCGAAATGCCTTTAAGAATCAAAGAAGAAGTGAGAAAGCAATTCGATGCGGGTTTCTTAGCTGTAGCGCGATACCCGGAGTGGGTAGCCAACATTGTCCCGGTCCCAAAAAAGGACGGCAAAGTGCGAATGTGCGTAGACTATCGAGACTTAAACCGAGCCAGTCCTAAAGACAATTTTCCCCTGCCACACATTGATATACTGGTAGATAATACAGCTAAGTTCGCCCTTTTCTCTTTTATGGATGGTTTCTCATGGTATAATTAGATAAAGATGGCACCCGAAGATGTGGAGAAGACTACTTTCGTCACCCTATGGGGAACGTTCTGCTACAAAGTGATGGCCTTCGGGCTGAAAAATGCTGGGGCAACCTATCAGCGTGCCATGGTAGCGTTGTTCCATGACATGATGCATAAAGAGATAGAGGTCTATGTAGATGACATGATTGCCAAATCTCGGACTGAGGACGAACACCTCGTCAATCTGCGTAAGCTGTTTGGCAGGCTGCGGAAATACCAACTGAAACTAAACCCAACCAAGTGCACCTTCGGGGTAAAATCAGGGAAGTTGCTGGGATTTATCGTGAGCCAGAAAGGGATAAAGATAGATCCCGAGAAAGTGAAGGTCATTCTTGAAATGCCAGAGCCACGCATGGAGAAGCAGGTTTGAGGTTTCTTGGGCAAGTTGAATTACATCGCGAGATTTATCTTGCAACTCACCCCTACATGTGAGCCCATTTTCAAGCTGTTGCGTAAGAACCAGGCAGTCTTGTGGAACAGCGACTGCCAAGAGGCCTTCGAGAAGATCAAACAGAGCCTCGCAAACCCCCCGGTGCTCATGGCACCTGTAACAGGAAGACCTCTTTTCCTGTACATGACTTTGTTAGACGAGTCTATGGGGTGCGTGTTGGATCAGCATGATGACTCTGGGAAAAAGGAACAAGCCATTTACTATCTACGCAAGAAGTTTACCGCATGTGAGATGAATTACTCAATGCTGGAAAGGACGTGTTGCGCCCTGGTATGGGCGTCACATCGTCTTAGGCAGTACATGCTCAGTCATACCACGTGGCTTATTTCCAAAATGGATACTGTGAAATACATCTTTGAGAAACCGGCCCTCACGGGACGAATCGCTAGGTGGCAGGTACTACTATCTGAATTCGATATTGTGTACGTCACCCAAAAGGCGATAAAGGGAAGCGCCTTGGCAGATTATTTGGCCCAACAACCCCTCCAAGATTATCGGGCGATGCACCCTGAGTTCTCGGATGAAGACATCATGGACCTATTCAAAGAGAAGTGGACGCACGAGGATATAGACAAATGGATTGTTTGCTTCGATGGGGCATCTAATGCTTTGGGCCATGGAGTAGGGGCAGTCCTTGTATCCCCAGATGATCAGTGTATTCCTTTCACGGCCAGGCTAGGTTTCGATTGTACCAACAATATGGCCGAATATGAAGCATGCGCCCTTGGGATTCAAGCGGCCATTGATTTTGACGTAAAGCTACTCAAAGTGTATGGAGACTCGGCTTTGGTAATACGCCAGTTGAGAGGAGAATGGGAAACTAGGGATCTGAAGTTGATACTCTATCAAACTCATATCTTGAAGTTAACCGAATTCTTTGACGACATTTCTTTCCACCACATACCTCGGGAAGAGAACCAAATGGCCGATGCATTGGCCACCTTGGCATCATGTTTCAACTTGCCCCACACGGGGATCTGCCGTACATTGAATTCAGATCTCGGGGCAAGTCGGCACATTGTTGTGCGATAGAGGAAGAGCGAGATAGGAAACCGTGGTATTTCGACATCAAACAATATGTTGAGAACAAAGAATATCCACTAGGGATTTCCAACAATGAGAAAAGAACGTTAAGGAGATTGGCTACTGGTTTCTTTGTGAGTGGTACCATCCTGTACAAACGAAACCACGACATGACCCTCCTACGATGCGTAGATGCCAAAGAGGCGAACTACATGATTGAGGAAATCCACGAGGGTTCATTTGGGACACATGCCAATGGGCATGCTATGGCCAGGAAGATCCTTAGTGCCGGTTATTACTGGCTCACTATGGAAAGCGATTGCTGTGCCCATGTAAGGAAATGTCATAAATGTCAAGCATACGCGGACAATGTCAATGTTTCGCCACATCCTCTGAATGTCATGTCCGCCCCTTGGCCTTTTTCCATGTGGGGGATAGATGTCATTGGGGCCATCGAACCCAAAGATTCGAATGGTCATCGCTTCATTCTTGTGGCGATAGATTACTTCACCAAATGGGTCGAAGCGACTTCTTATACCAATGTCACGAGGAGTGGGGTGGTCAGATTCATAAAGAAGGAACTGATTTGTCGATACAGACTCCCTAGGAAGATCATTACTGACAATGGCACCAATCTGAACAACAAAATGATGCAGGAAATGTGCGGGGATTTCAAGATCCAGCATCATAACTCCACCCCTTATCGGCCAAAGATGAATGGGGCTGTAGAGGCTGCAAATAAAAATATTAAGAAGATTATTCAAAAGATGACGGTGTCATACAAAGATTGGCATGAGATGCTGCCTTTTGCCCTGCATGGATATAGAACCTCGGTACGAACTTCTACTGGGGCAACGCCGTATTCCTTGGTTTATGGGATGGAAGCGGTACTCCCATTTGAGGTAGATGTCCCTTCCCAGAAGATACTAGTGGAATCAGGCCTACAAGAGTCGGAGTGGGCTCAAGCACGCTACGACCAACTCAACCTTATTGAAGGTAAGCGTTTGACAACCATGAGTCATTGGCGCCTGTATCAACAAAGGATAAAGAACGCATTAGACAAGAAGGTACGCCCGCGCAAGTTCAACGAGGGGGACCTTGTGCTGAAAAAGATATCCCACGCTGTTAAGGATAATCGAGGGAAGTGGGCCCCGAATTACGAAGGACCTTTCGTGGTGAAAAGGGCTTTTTCTGGGGGGGCTCTGGTGCTCACCAACATGGATGGCGAGGAGCTACCCTCGCCCGTAAACTCCGATGTCGTTAAGCGATATTATGCTTGAAGTCTGGGGCAATTGAGGAAACCGCTGCATGTTTTTTTATTTTTGTGTTTTTGTTCTTCTTGGTTTCCTCTAGGGATTCTTATTTGCTGTAATTGTCTCGTCACGGTTTTTTTTAAAAAGGAGAGAACATGGGTCTGAGGTTTCAGTCCTCACTTTGGTTTAAACCATGTGCATTTTGTATAACCTGAGCCCTTTCGCTCAGTTCATGGGGTGCCCCAAGCGCTTAGTTAAAACTGAACCTAACCAGCTTTCACTAAGAAGATTATTGCATTGAAAACATTCATGCATACGCATGCACATGCATATTTTGTGATAACAGGGGCAAAATCGTCTTTGGCAACGGTCAGTGGGCGAGACAAAAGTTAAAGGCAGAAATCAATCAAGGTGAGATGACGACGCGGTCACGATTTGCCACGCATTATTGTTTCCTACTTTCAGGTACTTAGGGACGGATGCAAATAGAGGATAGGGTCACGACCGACAGATTGTCGTCCCTTCCCGGCGCTGGACAAGCGGAAAATGTCGCTGCAAGGCAGCCTAGTATCCTTTAAATTGACAGTAATTATTACTATCGTTTGTTTAAAATAAATAATGGATGCCTAATCTAACTTGAGTGGGTTCGAGTAAGCGAACGCCAACCTGTAGGGGGCCATGGTTATGTTTCCCCTAAAAAAAATGGCAGGTTAGCTCGCCTGGGCGAGCAACCCCTGCACCAAAATATAAAAAAATGAGGGAGGGGAATGTTTTTGCACTCAAAAACTTCCCCCCTCATTCTAAAAGAGCAAGGCTTTCGGGACTCACGGTTTTTGCTCCCCCAAGCCACCTTTGGTTGCATTTTGCTTTCATTTTTGGTACTCCTACTCATTCTAACAAGTAAGTATTTAATCCTTGAGTTTTTTAGCTTTCCATTGGTGGATCTTGTTCATCTTTTGGTGCTCTAAATTGTGAGAATGTGCTCAAATTTGTGGGGCAGTTTTGGGTTGTTTTCATGCTTGTTTTGTTTGAATTGAGGGGTTGTAGGGGATGGCCTTAGGCCTATGTTGTATTCTGAAGCAATGGGGCATGCCACATTGCCCCCACTCTCTTGCTATTCATGCCTAAACATGCGCCCACCAAGTGCTCGGTGAAATGCCTGAATGACATATGAATATGGTTTTGTAAGATTGGGATTGTGGGACTGTTTTATATACATAGGAACAACATAGAGGATTCGAAATGGGTGCCCAAATGCAATTTTAAACTTAGGAACCCAAGCTCTTAACTTCAATGCAAGGAAGCATGAGTTATGCCTAAGAATCTAAATTTTGGTTTTGAAAGTGGAAAGGCATGAAAATTAGGACATGCTTGAGAGGGTTTTTACTAGAATTTGGCTGCCCCGTGAGGGATACTTTGCATCTAGGTAGCATGGAAAATACCTTTCAATGGTATGTATATATGTGTGTGAATATAGGTAGCATGGAAAATACCTTTCAATGGTGTGTATATATGTGAATATATGGCATAAAATGCTTTGCAAAGTGTGAATGAGTAGCAAAAAAATGCCTTTCAACATATGCGTATTTGAGGATAGGTAGCATTAGGAGCCTTTTAGAAAATGTACCCATGTCAAAAATGGCCTGAGGACGCTTCCTAAATGAATATATGATGTGGGATTATCCCTCAAATATAGATGGCATGGAATTTCCTTTTCAAAGGCAAGTATGTGCCTGACGTGAGATTAGATTTCCAATGTGCATTTATGTATAAATAAATGTGAATGAAACAACAAAAATTTGTATGTTAAATAAAATACTTTAAATATGTGTAGGTGGTTTGTGATAGCAAAATATTTAGGATATGAACATGTGTAATTTTGACACAATGCCTTGAGCACGGGAATATGTATTCTTTTCAATATATATATATATATATATATATATATATATATATATGTGTGTGTGTGTGTGTGTGTGTGTGTGTGTGTGTGTGTGTGTGTGTGTGTGTGTGTGTGTGTGTGTGTGTGTGTGTGTGGTAACTAGAATGTTTTGAATGTCCTTGTATGTTGACATAAATAGTAGGATATTTTACGCATACACATGTTCGTAAATGTGTTACACGAGTTTGTTCTAAATCGGAAAGATTAGCACGTCATTTTTGTGTTAAAATAAGCGTTTTCTTGTAGACTAACTTTCCAAATGTTTGTCTTCACAGGAAATGGCTCCGAGGAAGCTTTCCACAAAGAGATATAGGAAGGACGCTGTGGCCGAAGGGACTAGCACCGCTCCCGAGTTCGATAGCCATCATTTCAGAAGCGCTGAGCACCAGCAGCATTTTGAAGCCATCAAGGGATGGTCCTTCCACCGAGAGAGACGCGTCCAGCTCAGGGACGACGAGTATACAGATTTCCAGGAGGAGATAGCTCGCCGGCGTTGGACGTCGCAGGTCACTCCCATGGCCAAGTTTGATCCGGATATAGAGGAAGGCGCGCGGGGCATGCGGTCATGGGTAAGGGGCCAGTGGATTCCTTTCGATGCAGACGCCCTCAGTCAGTTCCTGGGATACCCGTTAGTATTGGAGGAGGGACAGACGTGCGAGTACAGTCAGAGAAGGAACCGGGCCGATGGATTTGACGAGGAGGCCATTGCTCAGCTGCTATGGATACCAGGTCAGGATTTTGCCCGGACCGCTGCCGGGAGACGGGTGCGGATCATGCGCACCAACATGACTACCTTGACCCAGACATGGATGACGTTGCTGCTCAGCAACATCCTGCCCAACGATCATAATTCCGACCTCCTTCTGCCGAAGTGTCAGCTGGTGTATGCCATCCTGATGCGGATGAGTGTCCATGTGGCTCAATTGATCGTTGATGCCATTTATTTATTTGCAGGTATGCCGCCTACCAGGCACCCTCGAGACCCAGATAAGTCTAACAGGGCCCTGGATTTTCCAGCATTAATCACGGATCTCTGCCAGTCGTTCGGGGTTCCTGTCACACCTAGTAAGGTGATTCGACCGCCGATCACCCGGGCTTTCATAGAAAAGTATTGCATGCCTAGACAGGCGCAGGGTGGCGACCCGCAGGCCCCAGACGCACCACCGCTACCTCATCAGGTTGATCCAGCTGGGTCATTTGACACGGAGCGATATTTACAGCATTTGGTTCGCCAACAGGCAGCCAACCACAGGGCGCACGTGCAGACCCATGACTGTCTCTACCAGCTCAGCCTCAGCCTGCAGAGCCAGGGTTTCGCTCCTTTTCCATGCCCTACTCCGGATCAGTTCAGGGCAGAGGTCGCATGGCCCGGAGATTGGCCTGAGGCCCAAGTAGGGGAGGCGCCCGCAGAGGCTCCCGACGATGCAGATGAGGCCTGCATGGACGAGGAGATGATAGATTTACTCGATTTCTAGGGAGGGAGCGGAGCCACATGACCGGGAGATCCCTAGATCCATATTCTCTTTTATGTTTCCTCTTTTATCTGTTACATATCATTTTATTTTGTATAACTTGAGGGACTAACGTTTGTTTTGTTTTGTTTGACTCTTGTTTTGTGCATACATGTCGTTTGAACTGTTACGTTAGTGCTTACTTCGTTATTGTCAATAGTGTTTGTTGAAATTCCGGAACCGTGTAGAGTTTTCATTTAGGAACGTCATCCTAAAAATAAAATGAACAAAAATCATGATAACGCCAAAAATAAGAAAAAGAAAGAAGCGTTGTGAACAAATGTCGTGTCTATGTATGTAAAGAAAAGAAAAGAGTTTTTTATATATATATGTAAAAGAAAAAATGTGTATAGAAGGATTTTGTGTGTGTAAATAATGTGTGAAAAGAAATTCTTGTGTGTGAGCGACGAGTGGATATAAAGAAATTTTTGTATAAACTACGAGTGTGTGTTGAAAAAAATGAAAAAAGAAATCTTTGAACACGAATAGGGTTTGTATATAGACCGTGTTGACGTAAAGAGAAAGAGTTTTAATGCGTGTGTATACAGAAAAAGTTCGTCATGTATAGGAATGTAGGTGTACAAAGAAAAGTTTTTCTCATAGATGGCAATGGATGTATGTTTTTTTGTAAACATAAAAAATGAAATAAAAAGAAAAAGAATGAAAGACCTCGAAGGTCGGCATGTTATGGTCATAAGAAGCATAAATCATTCGTAGAGGGCAAACATATCTTTTGGGAAACAAGGGACTGACACTAAGAGTTTATTTTCTGGAATAACCGAGATAAGAATGGATGGATTCATTGAACCGATGAAAGAACATAATTTGGAAACGTTGGGTCTGTTTGTGTAAATCCCCAGCCGTAGTATCACAATGCCATAAACTGGATGCTTGAGTACTCACCTAGTTGTGGACATGACTAATTTTGCACGTTGTTTCCAAATCATCATTATTACGCGTGCCTTGTGGAAATGATATGGAAGTTCAACCCAAGACCGACACCTTGACACACGAATTTGTTTTGCCCTAGATATCAAGATCGGGCTCCCACTATGAAAAGACCATGTTGAGACACATCCTTAGGCTACTTTGAACCTTGGCCTATGAAAAGAATACTCATCCTTTCCCCCAAAGAAAAGGACAGCGGAATCTCCTCAAGGGAGAGCAAATAACGAATGCTAAAACCCGAATTCCCAAAGAAAGAAATGGAGAGGGAGAAATGAAAAGAAAATGAAAAGAAAGAAAAGGAAAAATGAAAAGAAAGGAAAAGAAGGATTCCCGATCAAAGATCGGAAGAAAGTATGAAGGAAAAGATCGGAGGAAAACAGAGTAATTCCCGATCAATGAAAGAAAGAGAATAGAGGATCTTTAGACCAGATAAATTTTCGGCAAGGTAAATGACTGCCGGCAAAGGAAAACCCATTTTTAGGTGGTTCTTCCTTTGGGATTTCCATTCAAAGTCGTTCTCGACTGGCGATATCCCGTCCCACTTAAACAAAGAGGAGAAGACCGAAACACCTAGCTTCATCTCCAAAACACTACCTTCGAGAAAATCCTATTGATCCATGATCGTGCGTGTGATCTTTTGGTTCGATAGGAAAGCATGCGCAAAATAAAGTCATGGTGCAGTTATGGTTTGGGATTAGGGTAAAACACTTGCCTGTGTGAGTTTTTATACACTGTAAGTGATTTATTCCCAGTTTCAGTTTGACCCGATGTTTCCCCTGAATGTTCATTTAAAAGCTAAATGTTGACATCCTGCCCTTCATTTTCGGTTACAAGGAAAATTACCTTTGGCATGGGTATATTGTTTCTCTAAGATATGGTGCTCTCGCGAATGATTTATTTTTCTTTGAAAAAGAATGTTTGCCTTTTTATGTGGAAAAAGCCTGGTGGACCATTTGATCCTACCAACAAATCTTATTCGGAGACCCATGAATTGATTGCCTAGCGCTGTTCATGTGTCCTCCACCATCGAGTCTGGAGCCCAGCGAATTGATTGCCTAGCACTGTTCGCCTATCCTCCACCCTCAAATCTTGTTCGAAGACCCATGAATTGATTGCCTAGCGCTGTTCATGTGTCCTCCACCATCGAGTCTGGAGCCCCGCGAATTGATTGCCTAGCGCTGTTCGCCTATCTTCCACCCTCGAAATGTTGTTCGGGGACCCATGAATTGATTGCCTAGCACTGTTCATCTGTCCTTCACCATCAAGTCTGGAGCCCCACGAATTGATTGCCTAGCGCTGTTCGCCTATCCTCCACCCTCGAAATCTTGTTCGGGACCCATGAATTGATTGCCTAGCACTGTTCATGTGTCCTCCACCATCGAGACTGGAGCCCAGCGAATTGATTGCCTAGCGCTGTTCGCATATCCTCCACCCTCAAATCTTGATGGAAGCTTGCTTGTGGAGCTTCTATGGAGGCTGGATCTTTGAGCTTCAATGAGGTCCTTTAATGGTGATTTTCCACCATGGAGATGCAGTGGAAGACAAAGGAGAAGAGGTGAGAGGAGGCGCCATCCACTAAGGAATAAGCCATGGAAGAAGGAGCTTCACCACCAAGATGAGCCTTGGAAAAGAAGCTTGGAGAGGATGCTTCAATGGAGGAAAAGAAAGAGGGAGAGAAAGAGAGAGGGGGGAGCACGAAATTGAAGGAAGAAAAAAGGAGAGAAGTTGAACTTTGAGTTGTGTCTCACAAGACTCTCATTCATCAAAGTTACAATAAGTGTTACACATGCTTCTATTTATAGACTAGGTAGCTTCCTTGAGAAGCTTTCTTGAGAAAACTTCCTTGAGAAGCTTCTTTGAGAAAACTTCCTTGAGAAGCTAGAGCTTAGCTACACACACCCCTCTCATAACTAAGCTCACCTCCTTGAGAAGCTTCCTTAAGAAGATTCCTAAAGAAGCTTGAGCTTAGCTACACATACCTCTCTAATAGCTAAGCTCACCTCCTTGAGATGAGAAGCTAGAGCTTAGCTACACACCCCCTATAATAGCTAAGCTCACCCCCATGACAAAAAAACATGAAAATACAAAAAAAAAGTCCTTACTACAAAGACTACTCAAAATGCCCCGAAATACAAGGCTAAAACCCTATACTACTAGAATGGCCAAAATACAAGGCCCAGACGAAGGAAATACCTATTCTAATATTTACAAAGATAAGCGGGCTCATACTTAGCCCATGGGCTCGAAATCTACCCTAAGGCTCATGAGAACCCTAGGGCCTTCCCTTGGATCTCTAGCCCAATCTACTTGGAGTCTGCTACCCAATGCCCTTGCGGGGTAGGATTGCATCATTCCCTCCACCTTGGAAAGGATTTGACCTCAAATCCCGAGGTTCTTCATACTCTGGGCTTCTTCCCTCAACACCTGTAAAAAGAACAAAAACATATGTATTAGTGGTGTTTGGTATGTTGAAGTAAGGTAAGGTCTGAAAACCCATTTCCTGGGCATCTTCCCATGAAAGAACATGGTTTCTCACCAACTCAATGAGTGGTGCTACAAGTATAGAAAAATATGGGACAAACCTTTTGTAAAAGTTTGTTAAGTCATGGAAGCCCCAAATTTTTCTTATACTTGGTGGAGTGGGCCACTCAGGAATGACCTTTATTCTCTTAGGGTTCATGGGAACCCCTTGATCACTATTTGAAAAATTAAGAAAAGTAACGCAATAAAACATACCTTTTTCTGTATTTTCATATTGATTATTCCTACCAAAAAGTATG
Source organism: Glycine max (assembly GCF_000004515.6). Taxonomy (NCBI): domain Eukaryota; kingdom Viridiplantae; phylum Streptophyta; class Magnoliopsida; order Fabales; family Fabaceae; genus Glycine; species Glycine max. Next base: position 26,227,279 of record NC_038250.2, read on the forward strand.
ACAAACCTAAGGTGTCCCATATGAGTACCTAAGTTTGTATTGAAACTAAAAATAAGAACAAACCTACCTAATGGGTCCCTATGTACACAAATCATGAAGATGTTGGGTGCATGAGTGATTTTACAAAAGAGTGTTGCACCACTAAAAACATTCATCATACCACCTATTTTAGGGACTTGGTGCCTAATAATACGTATTTTGGGCACCAAAAAAGCACAAGGATTTAAGCTCTTGTGAACCAAACCCTCATCCAACAACTTCTTTACTTGAGGAATAAACTCAAGCCCAAGAGGTGTGGCAATGCTAGCAAGTGCCTTTTTACAAAAGAGAAAATGTGGAGGTTGTCTAAGAGGGAAAGCTTCTTTAATGTTTGTCTTTATTTTAAAATGAGTTTCCTTCTTAGCTAAACTCTTGGAGGAGACACTTACCTCCTTACACTTCTCTTTAACCACTAATGGTTGTCCTTCTTCTTGGGGGTAGATTTCTTCACTAGATTCTTCCCCTTTTGCTTTTTCACTTTCACTAGAGGAAGGTGAAGTAGTAGCCTCATCTTGGCTACTATAAATGTCTTGGCCCCTCATAATCATGGTTTTTGTGGTGGGGCATTGAGAAGTAATGTGTCCTCTTCCAAGACATTTAAAGCACTTTATAGAGCTAGTTTTCTCTTGCATACTAGCCTTAGGTGCTTGCTTTTCCATTGTCTTCCCCTTATCATCTTTGGGTTTAGAAGGTGTCACCCCTAAGATGCCTTGACTTTGGTCTTTCTTTGGATAAGAGTGAGAGCCATAAGATTTTGAAGTAGACTTCTTTTTAAGATGTTGATCTACCCTTATTTCCCAATCTAAGTTAGCCTCTACATTGTCCTTCCCATGGAAGTATGAGAGTTTAATGTTAGCCTCTTGAGGCTTTCTTTCCTTTTCTCTTCTATGGGAGTGAGGTCTAAGATGTGACCTATGCCTTCCTTCATAATAGTCACAAAGTTCTTCACTTAGGCTTTTGCAAGAGTTATGACTACTATAGGAGGCATGTTTTTCTCTTTTCATTTCTTTCATTATTTTTCTTCTTTCTTCCTCTCTTATTTTCTTTCTTTCATCTTGACTTATTTCTTCCACTCTTTTTTTTCCTTTTTCTTTGCTCTCTTGTTTTTCTTTCCATAACTTGAGGGAACTCAACTCATCTAAGATTCTAGATAAAGGGTCTTTATGACTAGTACCCTTGCCATTAACACTAGATGAATGATAACTCATGTTGGTTCCTAAGTTGTGGTTCTTTCTTGTTGGAGGTTTGAAAACAAAAGGTAAAAGAAACTATGGTTGAAACTAGCCAAATAAACACTAAAAGAGGTGTGAAAGATAAGGTAAAAAACTAATTGGTAAAAGGAAAGCTATCTAGGCGGTTTGACAATGGAAGGTAAAGCATATAAGCTATGAAAGTAAGCAAGAAATGTAAACTAGGCGAATCCTAAGAGTGTTTGGATGACCACATTCAAGGTTCCCAACAAAACACTCACTATCCTAAGGAAAAATTGCCTAAAATTATTACACACAAATGGAAGTTTGGTAACCTATTGGAGGCTCCCAACACACTTCCAATGAAAGGCCTTTTTGTTACAAAACTTGAAAGCAATGAAGGTAAGTAAATTGCAAATTACAAAATTACAAAACGGTCCTCAATTTTGGTGGTTGTTCTCTCTTTGGTGATTCACTCAATTTGGAGTGCTTCTTAGTCCAAAAGCTCTTAAGGTGGTTGGCACCTTTCTTCTTGACTCAAATTCTTCAAGGGATGGCACCAATTCTCCTTCCAATTCCCTATATGGCAACCCACAAACAAGGAAACAAAGAGACAAGCAATAACCAAAGACCAAAAAAAAAAAATGAAATGAAAGCTAAACCAATGGATTTTTAACAAGACAATTTTTCAAGTATTATTCAACAATTAAAGCAATGAAAAGGACATAGAAGAAAGCTAGGACTCAAAGAGAAACTTAGAATGGCTCTAGAGTAGAGTAAAAAAAAAACTAAAAAAAAAGACTCAAAAAACCTCTAGCTTTGGCACTTGTATTCACACTAATTTTCAATTGAAATTTTGGAACTAAGATTGGTATAACATAGGCACCAGCTATAGAATAAATTTTGAGCCAAAACAACAAGCACACTTCCCTTTCACTTTTTTTTCCTGGATACTGATTTTTCTGCCAACTTGTGTGATTTTTAGTATTTTTTCGTTTTATCCAAATCACTTGGTTCTTTTTCTATAACTTTTTTCCGGATGTCTAGAAAATTCAGTAAAAATTTCAGCTCAAAATTCGAAATAACCAATTCTCAGTAATTTTTACAAGTTTGTATGTCCAAGCTGCCAGCACCAGCGATTTTTTTTTAAGCATGGTATATTGATTGCCTTGGGCTTACTTTCAACCTTCCTATGTATGTTGAACTCACTAGGATTGTTTAACACAGTTTTAGGAGTTCAATATTCACTTAGGATCAACATTTCAGCCAGCAATTCAATCACCAAAACTCAAATTCACAATAGACACAATCATAAGGAAACCTAAAAGTTCAAGAAAAGGTTCACAATCAAAGACTCTCTAAGAATTTTGCATGAACATGTTAAGGACTAATTAACATGAAAGATTTGACTCAAATCAAATAATAGGCTAAAAGAATTTCATACACTCATGAACAAATGAGTTAGACAAAGAAAAAAGAAAATAAAATTCAGCACAACATAAGAAATCTTATGTGACAAGTTTCATGACTAGACATGACTTCTATGACAAAACTACAATAGGTGAACAAGTCACTCTAGATTTTTGAGGTGTTCTTCTACTTTAATATTTTTGTAAGAATTTTATGGTTTAGGTTTCAGCAACAAAAAATAACAAGACAAAACTCAAAGGAACCTCAACTCAACACAATTCATGGTTCAAGAACAAGAACAAGAAATTTGAACCATAGAAAATCAAATCTAGCTTCTATAGCAAGTTTAATCGGTGGAAACTCTAAAGAATCATGTTAAAAACATTTATCACAATACATGTGAGGAGATACATGGAGAAAAAAAATGAAGAAACAACAATGGAAGAGAAGGTAAAGCAAAAAAATTAATGGAGGTTTAAGGAGCACCTACTTGAAGCTCTTGTGCTCTGATACCACTTGATGGAAGCTTGCTTGTGGAGCTTCTATGGAGGCTGGATCTTTGAGCTTCAATGAGGTCCATTAATGGTGATTTTCCACCATGGAGATGCAGTGGAAGACAAAGGAGAAGAGGTGAGAGGAGGCGCCATCCACTAAGGAATAAGCCATGGAAGAAGGAGTTTCACCACCAAGATGAGCCTTGGATAAGAAGCTTGGAGAGGATGCTTCAATGGAGGAAAAGAAAGAGGGAGAGAAAGAGAGATGGGGGAGCACGAAATTGAAGGAAGAAAAAGGGAGAGAAGTTGAACTTTGAGTTGTGTGTCACAAGACTCTCATTCATCAAAGTTACAATAAGTGTTACACATGCTTCTATTTATAGACTAGGTAGCTTCCTTGAGAAGCTTTCTTGAGAAAACTTCCTTGAGAAGCTTCTTTGAGAAAACTTCCTTGAGAAGCTAGAGCTTAGCTACACACACCCTTCTCATAACTAAGCTCACCTCCTTGAGAAGCTTCCTTAAGAAGATTCCTAAAGAAGCTTGAGCTTAGCTACACATACCTCTCTAATAGCTAAGCTCACCTCCTTGAGATGAGAAGCTAGAGCTTAGCTACACACCCCCTATAATAGCTAAGCTCACCCCCATGACAAAAAAACATGAAAATACAAAAAAAAAGTCCTTACTACAAAGACTACTCAAAATGCCCTGAAATACAAGGCTAAAACCCTATACTACTAGAATGGCCAAAATACAAGGCCCGGATGAAGGAAATACTTATTCTAATATTTACAAAGATAAGCGGGCTCATACTTAGCCCATGGGCTCGAAATCTACCCTAAGGCTCATGAGAACCCTAGGGCCTTCCCTTGGATCTCTAGCCCTAGCGCTGTTCGCCTATCCTCCACCCTCAACTCTTATTCAGAGACCCATGAATTGATTGCCTAGCGCTGTTTATGTGTCCTCCACCATCGAGTCTGGAACCCAGCGAATTGATTGCCTAGCGTTGTTCGCCTATCCTCCACCCTCAAATCTTGTTCGGAGACCCATGAATTGATTGCCTAGCGCTGTTCATGTGTCTTCCACCATCGAGTCTGGAGCCTAGCCAAATTGATTGCCTAGCGCTTTTCGCCTATCCTCCACCCTCAACTCTTATTCGGAGACCTATGAATTGATTGCCTAGCGCTGTTCATGTGTCCTCCACCATCGAGTCTGGAGCCCAGCGAATTGATTGCCTAGCGCTATTCGCCTATCCTCCACCCTTAAATCTTGTTTGGAGACCCATGAATTGATTGCCTTGCGCTGTTCATGTGTCCTCCACCATCGAGTCTGGAGCCCTGCAAATTGATTGCCTAGCGCTGTTTGCCTATCCTCCACCCTCGAAATCTTGTTCGGGGACCCATGAATTGATTGCCTAGCGCTGTTCATGTGTCCTCCACCATCGAGACTAGAGCTTCGCAAATTGATTGCCTAGTGCTGTTTGCCTATCCTCCACCCTCGAAATCTTGTTCGGAGACCCATGAATTGATTGCCTAGCGCTGTTCATGCGTCCTCCACCATCAAGTGCGGAGCCTCCGGTGACTGGGAAATGTGGTTTTTGTTATTTTCCTGACTGGTTCCTTCGCCAAACATATGTATATATGTATATTATGTTATTGGTGTTTTTGTTGTTTGTGTTTGTTTTGTGTTGTGCAGAAAAAGAAGAAGGAGAGACGGGAGTCGTCATAGGCTAATCACGGAAAGGGTGAAGACGGACGAAATCAGTGTTTTATCTTTGCTTTCCTTTTATCTCCGATAAAAGGTAAGTAAATAGGGGCAACTGTCATACCCTAATTTCGTCCGGGAACTATTGCTTGATGGCATGCAACCTTTGATTGACCACTTCGAGGTACTTGGCACCCTTTGTTGCACAATATGTGAAGTCCCGAGACATTCCGGAAATCAAAAGGAAGCGTTGTTACGCAATCCGTGAAATTCCGTAACGTGACGGAAATCAAAAGGAAGTATTGTTACGCAATCCGTGAGTTTCCGTAAATCTTCGAAAGCTAAAAAAAGAGTAATTATATGATCCAAAAGGTTCCGTAACCTTACGAAAAGAAAACAAGTATCGTTACGAAATTCGTAAAGTTTCGTAACATTACGGAAAAAGAATCACCAAAAAAAGCAAAGAGGGTGTATTTAGTGAAAAAGGGGCTCACCAGGCCCACTTGGGCCTTCCAGATTCTTCCTCCAGAAGGCGGTTTGTTTTGGAGGAAGCAACCTGGCTTGCCTGGGCGAGCTGGGTGGCAAGCTCCTCCCCTATTTTGCTATAAATAGGGGGAGGAGTGAAGAAGGAAAGGGTTCAGCCTTCTTGGCACTTCGTATTCACTTGAAATTATTGAGGAAAATTGTTTCCGTGAAGAAAATCCAAGCCGAGGCGCTTCCGTAACGTTTCCGTGGGTGATTTCGCGAAGATTTTCAACCGTTCTTTGTCATTCATCGTTCGTTCTTCATTGTTCTTCGGTCTTCAACCGGTAAGTACCCTAAATCGAACTTTTCAATTCATTCTATGTACCCGTGGTGGTCCCCATTTGTTTCATGTACTTTTATTCTCGTTTCATTTACTTTCGGTACCCCCTTTTGACATGCTTCAGTCATTTACTTAAGTCATTTTCTCGCCTAATAAAAAAATAAAATAAATTTCCATCGATCATTTGATTCGCAATATCCGTTAATTTCTGTTAAAATGAAATCCGACTGTTCGGTCGTGACGTAACCACGTTGGATATCAAAAAGAGGTAAAATAATAATATAATAATCAAAAAATATCTTTTAGTAAAATAAAGCGAAAAAATCAATCGAACGTTTCTTTTTGGGATTTCTCTTTCTTAATTGAATTGACTAATAACAAAAGTGAAACTAAGGCTAAAATCAACTCGCAAAGTCAAGCTCGTCCGCAAAAAATCACTAAAAAGGATTTGAAAGTTCAATATCTCAGTTTTTCTTACCAAGTAAATGGATCATTTTTAAGGTCCAACACCTTAAAATGATCACCTTCCAAGTAAAAAGAATCGCTTGATTCACCCTTAGAAAAGAACTACATAGGTCTGATTTCCTCTTCGATGGAGGGTACGTAGGAGCAAGAGCCCCGCTTTTGTCGACCTCAAAAAATAAAAAGAAATAAAAGTTTAGATACACAATTTCACACAATTCTAAATTAAGGCTGTTGTCCTTTGGGACAAACGTGAGAGGTGCTAATACCTTCTTCAAACGTAAATACAACTCTCGAATCTGGAATATTCTTTACAACCGGTTTCCTTCATTTTTTCCAACGTTTTCCACAAATAAACGTTGGTGGCGACTCCGCGCATTTTCCTCCTTTGGAAAGTGCACCCGTGAGCCTCGCCTCGCTCACCCGCAAAAGGGTAGGTTGCGACAACGCGTAACAATGAGGATTTGGAAACAACGTGCAAAATTAGTCATGGCCACAGCTAGGTGGGTACTCAAGCATCCAGTTTATGGCATTGTGATACTAAGGCTTGGGATTTACACAAGTAGACCCAATATTTCCAAATTATGTTCTTTCATCGGTTCAACGAATCCATCCATTCTCATCTTGATTATTCTGGAAAATAAACACTTGGCATCACTCCTTTGTTTCCAAAAGATATGTTTGCTCTCTAAGAATGATTTATGCTTCCTATGACCATAACATGCTGACCTTCGAGGTCTTTCTTTCTTTTTCTTTTTTTTCTTTTTGTTTCATTTTTTATGTTCGCAAAAACAATACACCCATCATTATCTATGAGAAAAACTTTTTCTTTGTACACCTACATTCCTATACACGACGAACTTTCTCTGTATACACACACATTAAAACTCTTTCTCTTTATATCAACACGGTCTACATACAAACTCTATTCCTGTTCAAAGATTTCTTTTTCGTTTTTTTCAACATACACTCACAGTTTATACAAAAATTTCTTTATATACACTCGTTGCTCACACACAAGAATTTCTTTTCACACCTTATTTACACACACAAGAATTTCTTTTCACGCCTTATTTACACACACACAAAAATTTCTTTTCACACCTTATTTACACACACGCAAAACCTTTCCATACATTTTTTACATATAAAAAACTCTTTTCTTTACTTTATATATAGACACGACATTTGTTCACAACGTCTCTTTCCCTTTTTTTTTATTCTTGGCGTTATCATGATTTTTTTGTTCATTTTATTTTTAGGACGACGTTCCTAAATGAAAACTCTACACGATTCCGGAATTTCAACAAACACTATCGATAATAACGAAGTAAGCACTAACGCAACAGTCCAAACAACATGTATGCACAAAACAAGAGTCAAACAAAACAAAACAAACGTTAGTCCCTCAAGTTATAAAAATAAAATGATATGTAACAAATGAAAAAAGGAAACATAAAAGAGAATATAAATCTAGGGATCTCCCGATCATGTGGCTCCGCTCCTTCCCAAGAAATCGAGTAAATCTGTCATCTCCTCATCCATGCGGGCCTCATTTGCATCACCGGGAGCCTCTGCGGGTGCCTCCCCTGCCTGGGCCTCAGGCCAATCTCCGGGCCATGCAACCTCTGCCCTGAACTTATCTGGAGTAGGGCACACAAAAGGAGCGAAACCCTTGCTTTGTAGACTGAGGCTGAGCTGGTAGAGACACTTATGGGTCTGCACCTGCCCCCTGTTATCACAAAATATGCATGCGTATGCGTATGCATGAATGTTTTCAAATGCAATAATCTTCTTAGTGAAAGCTGGTTAGGTTCAGTTTTAATTAAGCGCTTGGGGCACCCCATGAACTAAGCGAAAGGGCTCAGGTTATTACAAACTATACATGGTTTAAAACCAAAGTGAGGACTAAAGCATCAGACCCATGTTCTCTTCTTTTAAATAACTGTGACAAGACATTTACAGTGGACAGGAATCCCTGGAGGAAACCAAAAAGAACAGAAACACAAAAATAAAAAGAACATGTAACGGTTTCCTCCATTGCCCCAGATTTCAAGCGTAATATCCCTTAACGACATCGGAGTTCACGGGCGAGGGTAGCTCCTCGCCATCCATGTTGGTGAGCACCAAAGCCCCCCCAGAAAAAACCCTTTTTCACAACGAAAGGTCCTTCGTAATTCGGGGCCCACTTCCCTCGATTATCTTTAATAGCGTGGGATATCTTTTTCAGGACAAGGTCCCCCTGATTGAACTTGCGCGGGCGTACCTTCTTGTCGAACGCGTTCTTTATCCTTTGTTGATATAGGCGCCCATGGCTCATGGCCGTCAAACGCTTACCTTCAATAAGGTTGAGTTGGTCGTAGCGTGTTTGAGCCCACTCTGATTCTTCTAGGCCCGATTCCGCTAGAATCTTCTGGGAAGGGACCTCTACCTCAAATGGGAGTACCGCTTCCATCCCATAAACCAAGGAGTACGGCGTTGCCCCAGTAGAAGTTTGTACCGAGGTTCGATATCCATGCAGGGCAAAAGGCAACATTTCATGCCAATCTTTGTATGACACTGTCATCTTCTGAATAATCTTCTTAATATTTTTATTTGTAGCCTCCACAGCCCCGTTCATCTTTGGCCGATAGGGGGTGGAGTTATGATGTTGGACCTTGAAATCCCCACACATTTCCTGCATCATTTTGTTATTCAGATTGGTGCCATTATCAGTAATGATCTTCCTAGGGAGTCCGTACCGACAAATCAGTTCCTTCTTTAAGAATCTGACCACCACACTCCTCGTGACATTAGTATAAGAAGCTGCTTCGACCCATTTGGTGAAATAATCTATCGCCACGAGAATAAAGCGATGGTCGTTCGAAGCTTTGGGTTTGATGGCCCCAATGACATCTATCCCCCACATGGAAAAAGGCCAAGGGATGGACATGACATTCAGAGGATGTGGCAGAACATTGACATTGTCCGCGTATGCTTGACATTTGTGGCATTTCTTTACATGGGCGCAACAATCGCTTTCCATAGTGAGCCAGTAATAGCCTACTCTAAGGATCTTCCTGGCCATAGCATGCCCATTGGCATGTGTCCCAAATGAACCCCCGTGGGTTTCCTCAATCATGTAGTTCGCCTCTTTGGCATCTACGCATCGCAGGAGGGTCATGTCGTGGTTTCGTTTGTACAGGATGGTACCACTCACAAAGAAACCAGTAGCCAATCTCCTTAACGTTCTTTTATCATTGTCGGAAATCCCTGGTGGATATTCTTTGTTCTCGACATACTGTTTGATATCCAAATACCACGGCTTCCCATCTCGCTCTTCCTCTATCGCAGAACAATGTGCCGGCTTGCCCTGAGATCTGAATTCAATGTACGGCAGATCCCTGGGTGGGGCAAGTTGAAACATGGATGCCAAGGTGGCTAATGCATCGGCCATTTGGTTCTCTTCCCGAGGTATGTGGTGGAAAGAAATATCGTCAAAGAATTTGGCTAACTTCAAGTTATGAGTTTGATAGAGCATCAACTTTGGATCCCTAGTTTCCCATTCTCCTCTCAACTGGCGTATTACTAAAGCCGAGTCTCCATACACTTTGAGTAGCTTGACGTCAAAATCAATGGCCGCTTGAATCCCAAGGGCGCACGGTTCATATTCGGCCATATTGTTGGTACAATCGAAACCTAGTCTGGCCATGAAGGGAATACATTGATCATCGGGGGATACAAGGACTGCCCCTACTCCATGGCCCAAAGCATTAGATGCCCCATCGAAACAAACAATCCTTTTGTCTATATCCTCGTGCATCCGCTTCTCTTTGAATAGGGCCATGATGTCTTCATCCGGGAACTCAAGGTGCATCGGCCGATAATCTTGAAGGGGTTGTTGGGCCAAATAATTTGCCAAGGCACTTCCCTTTATCGCCTTTTGGGTGACGTACACAATATCGAATTCAGATAGTAGTACCTGCCACCTAGCGATTCGTCCTGTGAGGGTCGACTTCTCAAAGATGTATTTTACGGGATCCATTTTGGAAATAAGCCACGTGGTATGACTGAGCATGTACTGCCTAAGACGATGTGATGCCCATACCAAGGCGCAACACGTCCTTTCCAACATTGAGTAATTCATCTCACAGGTGGTAAACTTCTTGCTTAAATAGTTAATGGCTTGTTCCTTTTTCCCGGAGTCATCGTGCTGACCCAACATGCACCCCATAGACTCGTCTAACACAGTCATGTACAGGAAAAGAGGTCTTCCTGTTACAGGTGGCATGAGCACCGAGGGATTCGCAAGGCTCTGTTTGATTTTTTCGAAGGCCTCTTTGCAGTCGCCGTTCCACAGGACCGCTTGGTTCTTACGCAATAATTTGACGATGGGCTCGCAGGTAGGGGTGAGTTGTGAGATAAATCTCGCGATGTAATTCAACCTGCCCAAGAAACCTCGAACCTGCTTCTCCGTGCGTGGTTCTGGCATTTCAAGAATGGCCTTCACTTTCTCGGGATCTATCTCTATCCCTTTCTGGCTCACGATAAATCCCAATAACTTCCCCGATTTCACCCTGAAGGTCCACTTGGCGGGGTTTAGTTTCAGTTGGTATTTCCGCAGCCTTCCAAACAGCTTACGTAGATTGACGAGGTGTTCGTCCTTGGTTCGAGATTTGGCAATCATGTCATCTACATAGACTTCTATCTCTTTATGCATCATGTCATGGAACAACGCTACCATGGCACGTTGATAGGTTGCCCCAACATTTTTCAGCCCAAAGGCCATCACTTTGTAGTAGAATGTTCCCCATAGAGTGACGAAAGTAGTCTTCTCCATATCTTCAGGTGCCATCTCTATCTGATTATACCCTGAAAAACCATCCATAAAAGAGAAAAGGGCGAACTTGGCTGTATTATCTACCAGTATATCAATGTGTGGCAAGGGAAAATTGTCTTAAGGACTGGCTCGGTTTAAGTCCCGATAGTCTGCGCACATTCGCACTTTGCTGTCCTTTTTTGGGACCGGGACAAAGTTGGCTACTCATTCCGGGTATCGAGCTACAGCCAAGAAACCCGCATCGAACTGCTTTCTTACTTCTTCTTTAATTTTCAAAGACATTTCAGGTCTCATCCTTCGTAGTTTTTGCTTAACCGGGGAAGACCCAGGATTCAATGGCAACTTATGCTGCACAATGTCGAGGTCCAGACCTGGCATGTCTTGGTACGACCACGCAAAGACGTCTTGATATTCTTCAAGAAGGGTTATCAAGCCTTGGCGGATAGGTGCGATCATACTGGTTCCTACTTTCACTTATTTCTTTCCCTCTCTGGTCTCTAATTCTATCAGTTCGGTTTCCTCTTGGTGAGGCTTCATTTCGCGCTCTTCCTGAGCGATCAACCTCTCCAACTCTGGTGAAAGGACGTCCTCTTCCTCTTCTTTGTTTATTGTTTGGCTTACTTCTCGGTCAAAATCGATTATCAAACCCTCGTTGTTAGGATCCTCAAAGAATCGACCCTCATATCTATACCAATCAAGACAAAAGAAACAAAAACATGCAAAAATGATATGAGAAAAGGTGGAACTGCAAGAACAGATGAAACAAGATCTCTTTGTTATTTAATAAGGTAGGTTTCACAAAACAAAAGAGAAAGGAATCTATAGCCTCTAATTACATTGAATCAGGGGTATAGACCTCTGACTGGCTTATCACACGCCAGTTCCCCACTTGGGAATCGGGATGGCATGGTCGCACGAAACTTGGCGGATCTGGTGGAGACTCCTCTCCTATTGCCGCCACCTCTTCCTCAAACATTATCCCGGCACTCGTGAAACACTGGCTAACATGGTCGGGCCATGCCCTATCTGCCCAGAGTCTTGATGGCGCATTCCTTCTTCCCGGCTTCCCGGGTTCATACCCCAACCCATATTTGTACGGGTTTCTCCTAATGTCGACCACATCGGCATTCCCAAGGCTGTCCTTGCCCAGACCCATTCCGGGCTCATAACCGTGCTTGAGCATCACCCGTTCTACCATTATGGTCGCATTAGAAAGACAAGGTAGCAACGGACTCGTTTCCACAGAGGCACAACTCACCACCTCGAAGGATTGGAAAGTTGTTTCCAATGATTCCTCCGCTGCTTCTACATATGGTGCGGAGGAGGGGCAGCTCACCAACATATCCTCTTCGCCTGACACTATCACCAAGAGTCCACTAACCGCGAATTTCAATTTATGGTGAAGCGTCGAAGGGACCACTCCTAGCGCGTGAATCTAGGGCCTCCCCAAAAGGCAGCTATAGACGGGATTTATATCCATCACTTGAAAAACCACATTGCAAGTGTGGGGGCCTATCTGAATGGGGATGTCGATTTCCCCCATCACCTCCCGCCGACTACCGTCAAAAGCTCGTACTACCATCGAACTTGGCTTTAGACGTGACGCATTAAAAGGAAGTTTCTCCAATGTGGTCTTTGGCATCACATTTAAACTTGAACCATTGTCGATGAGCACCTTAGCAACGACATGGTCCATGCATCTGACTGACACATGTAGAGCATTGTTGTGCCCTCTCCCCTCGACGGGAATCTCTTCTTCCGCAAACGCGATATAGTTATTGGTAGTTATATGATTAACAATGCCTTCAAAACCCTTAACTGAGATGTCGTGTGCTATGTGGGCTTCGTGGAGGACCTTTACCAATAGTGCACGAGGAGGCTCGGAGTTTATGAGCAGTTCGAGCAAAGAGATCCTTGTCGGAGTTTTATTCAGTTGCTCAACTACCTTAAACTCGATTTGTTGGATGAGACGAAGAAACTCATAAGCCTCTTCCAAGGTCACTGCCTTTCCTTGAAGACCTTCTTTCTTTTCAGCTCCTTTTACCACTGGGGGATCCACTTCTCTTGAGGGGTGGCCACGTCTGCGGGCTCTTGGATCATGGGTGCTTTCCCCTTGGAGGGCAATTCCGCCGAGTGAGGGGGAGCAAACACCCGACCACTGCGGGTTACGCCGCTAAGGCCGGTAATGTTGGTTACCTTGGCTGACAAGGAGTCAACCTCGGTTGTTGCCCTTTCTCCAAAAGCAGGAGGGGTATACTTCCATGGAACGATCTTATTGCTTTGATAGGAAAATGGCGTTGGCTTGGGCGCTGTCGGGGGGTACATGGGCCTGGAGCCGGTCACATTCCTAGTGAAACATATTACTAGGGCTTTGGGGGTTGGGGGAACCTTCCGTTCTTCCGACTGCATGCAAATTTGCGGTTCTTCCCTATTTCCCTTGGACACTTCGAGCTGCCCCCAGTCCATGAGCCGTTGAAGTAACTCTTCCACCACGGGGTAGGTTTCCATGTCGTGTGATTCCCCGAGATGAAACAAACATTCGTCACTTTCGCCTCTGCCACGAGAGACCATGCATGCTGCCTGCAGCGATTGGTAGATGAATCGTCTAGACGTAGCCACATCTTCTAATCTCTTTGACCCTGATGGCCCATCCTTTTCAATGGCGTTTACGCTAGCCCCTCCATGACTGGCTAGTGGATTGGTTTTAATGTTGGGGCCCTCCTCTTGGAATGATAGTCAGCCGGCGTTTATTAGGTGTTGCACCTTATACTTGAATGGCAGGCAAGAGTCAATGTTGTGTCCAGGGGCTCCACTATGGTATGCGCATGTGGCATTCGAGTTGTACCACTTGGGGTATGGTGGCTGGAAGACCTTCCCGGGTATGGCCACCACCAAATGATTTTCCAATAATGAGGGCCACAACTCGGAATATGCCATGGGAATAGGAGAGAACTCGTCTATCGAGGGGCGTCGTTCATTGTTATAGCTCGCGCCAGGAGTTGCATTATTGGCTGGCCGGGGAGTGGCTAGAGCTGTGTGTTGGGTAGAAATTTTTTCTGTTGCGGGAGGCCCTTCCACTTGAGTTGGGAGGGAACTTCCGGCTTGGATCGAAAAGTTTGGGTGGTTGTGTTGGTATGAGTTTTGGGCATTTTGGGGCGTTTTCATCCATGTCAGGGAAGTGGTGACCGCGTGGGTATTTCCCTCCTTTTTCCGCGTGCCCACCACTGGGGCTCTTCTATTGTTGTTGGGGGCAACGTTGGAGGCATATTCAAACTTGCCTTTTCTCAGTCCGGACTCGATTCTTTCTCCGGCGAAGACGAGGTCTGCAAAGTTAGCCGGCATATATCTTATCAGCTTCTCGTAGTAGAACGTGGGCAACGTATCTACCATAATCGTGATCATCTCCCTTTCGGTCATAGGTGGGACAGCTTGGGCCGCTAGGTCTCTCCACCTTTGAGCATATTCTTTAATGGGCTCATGCTCCCGCTTGGTCATGCTCTGAAGTTGGTTCCGATCAGGAGCCATATCCGTGTTGTATTGGTACTGCCTAATGAAGGCAGTTGCCAAGTCTTTCCATGACCGGATATGAGAAGCTTCTAGATTGGTGTACCATGCCACAGCTGCTCCGGCTAAGCTGTCTTGAAAGAAGTGCATTAACAGCTTTTTCGTCCGTAGAATATGCCCCCATCCTTCGGCAATACATCCGAAGATGACCTTTTGGACACGTCGTCCCTTTGTATTTATCAAAATCTGGTACTTTAAACTTGGGGGGAATAATGATGTCAGGTACCAGACATAGATCCGTTAAATCCAAGAACGGATAGTTGCCGAGGCCTTCTACCGCTCTCAGCCTCTCTTCAAGTAGATCAATCTTTCCCTTGTCCCTTGCAAAGGGAAGAAGTTCCTTAACGGGTGCGGATGGAGACGGGACGTGGCGGACTATGTTTGGTTGGGGCAACTCATGGGGGGCTGGTTCCTTAAGGGGAAGTAGAGGGCCTAAATGGGCATCTCCTTCATCATCTTCTTGCAGAGGATAGTCGGCCTGAGGAGGGAGTTGTCTCTCGAAGGTAGGGACTTGGCTCAAATCGTCTGGAGCAGTACGGGGAGTGAAGTTTGGAGGCAAACCATAAGGGTAGGCTTGAGGACTATACCTCCGATTGAAACCCGTCGTGTTTCTGTCTCGGCCCAAGTTTATTGCGGGCTGTAGCACCGGTTCCGCTTCCCTAGCTGTATTGGAAGCTGCCGTCGTAGCATTATCTTCTATAGTTTTTTGAAGCTTTAGCATGGCCTCCGTGATAGAAGCCATTTGATCTTTTAAGGTTGATAAGTCGGTCTTCATCTGTTCTTGCACTCCCTCTTCATTATCCATCTTACGTCGGGATCGAGTGTTATAGGGGTGTCTTTGCGCTTTTTTACTTATGGTGAGTTCCCTAAAGAAACAAACAGTGGTGAGTATGCCACCAAAACATGAATATGCTAATGAATGATCAGAGCACTTGGATCCACCTCAAGGCCTTTTTTAGATAACATGATGAGTTTCAGAACTTCTCTTTTTATAAAAAAGGGACAAAGCTTTTATCTAGCCAAGATCATACAAAAGTGTTACAACAGAACCTAACGGTTTCTAATTATATGGGCCATTAAATCTATCATGTGTTGACAGTAATTGATTAGCCCGTGAATTTCTTCTGGGGCTGAACACACTTCAGCGATGGCCTTTGCTTTGGCTAGCAGTCGCGGGAGGTCTTGACTTCCATTTAAGGTCAAGGCGAACCTATCCATCCACATGGTCGCTTCTTGATGCAATGCATCAATCACCCTCCCTCTTGCTTCCTTCTCGGCGTACGCTTGTACGAAGTCCTCTACTAGCTTTTGTTCATGGGTCAAAGACTGGTTTAACTCTTCTTTGTACTGCCCTATGATAGCTAGCATGCTTCGCTCTGTGGCTTCTAAGTGTTGGGCCCAACTCCTCTTGGATCTTGAGCAAGCAGCTAACTCTTCCTTTAAGATCATGCCATGTACTCCTGACTAGTCTTTTTCCTCTCTCCGAAGCTTGAGCTAATTATTGCTGCCCCACATAGCTGCTCGGAATTTATCTCGGCCATACTCTTCCTTGCGAGCCCTCTTGGTTTCTTGTTCAAGGGCTTTCACGGTAGCCGCATTTTCCTCTCGTAACTCAGCACACTCTTTCCGGATGCTTGTAGCGGCTAACTTGAATTTTTCTTTAGCGAGTCTTGCCTTTCCTAGCTCTGATTTTAGAGCTTAGACTTCTTCATCCTCTTCCGGAGCTTCGAAGTTCTCCTCGTTAATAATTTTCAACTTGGAGAGCCAATCTAACCCTCGTGTATGAACTCTTAGCCATTCATGATAACCACCGATGCCTGTTAGACAAGTGGTCTCAGATATCTTAAGAAGGGGGGGTTGAATTAAGATATTACAAACTATTTCCCCAATTAAAATTCTATTTCACTTTCTATTCAAGTTACAAATTCCCTTAACAATGAAGTTCTTAAATAATGATTCAAATAGAACAATCTCAATATAAATATAAAACAATAATAAATAAAAGAGTTTAAGGGAAGAGAAAGTGCAAACTCGGATTTATACTGGTTCGGCCACACCCTTGTGCCTATGTCCAGTCCCCAAGAAACCCGCTTGATAGTTCCACTATCTTGTAAAATCCTTTTACAAGTTCTGAACACACAAGGACAACCCTTCCTTTGTGTTCAGAATTCTTTTACAACAAGAGACCCTCGGTCTCTTAATCCCTTAGAGAATTAGAAAGAAGAGAAGAATGAATCTCTCTTGAAAGAGATAGATTTTTCAATCTGAGCACTCAAATGATTCCTTATTGAATTGCAAGTGTATTGGCCAAGGAATTCTTAAGAGGATAAAATGATTTTGCTCTTTGAGAGAATAAACACTTGTTGTTCTGAAAAACTCTGAGCAAATTCGTGTTCTAAGTCACATATATATAGACCTTTGGTGGTCATGTAAAAATCCATTTGAGAAGATGTGAGTCTTAGAAATAATTTTCTGAAAATCTTCTCTGGTAATCGATTACAGGATTTGTGTAATTGATTACAGCTTTTAAAATTTGAATTAAAACGTTTATTAACTGCTGGTAATCGATTACCAATATTGTGTAATCGATTACACAGTCTAAAGTTTGAATTCAAAATATATAGTAGCTGTTGTAAATCATTTTTGGCCACTGGTAATCGATTACATCCTCTGGTAGTCAATTACTAGAGAGTAAATCTCTTGAAAAACACTTTTTAACTTAAATTACTTGGCCAAACCTTTTGCTATATCAATTAGGAATTCCCTTCCTAAAATACTAGTGATCATCTTGATGTTGTGGCTTGTATTCTTGAATCATTGTCTTGAATTTAAACTTGAAAAGCCCATTTGCATCATTTGCATCAAATCATCATGATCATCATCAAAACACCAAAGTCATTTGCTTATACAATCTCCCCCTTTTTGATGATGACAATATAAGTCCTAAAATCAAGATACAAGCAAACAATGTATATGTATAAAATTGGCGTTCACTCCCCCTATGTTTTGGAATTGATGATCACTTGATTTCTAAGCTTTTCTACACCCCATTTTTCTCCCCCTTTGGCAACATCAAAAAGCCAAAGTACTTGGGAATCAAAACAGATATAATAATGAAGTGGATACAGATCAATTACAAAGTATAAGTCATAACCAACCAAAATCATAAATAAGACATAACCAAACCAGAATCCAAACAGTTCAAAATTCAAAAACACATAGTATCAAAGCATAAAAGTCTAAAATCCAAATACTAAAAGATAAATAAAGTACTGATAATAATAATCTAAGTAGCATAGCCAAAATACACGGCTTATAAGAGACATAGAATTATAAACTAAATTCTAAGAAGGTGGAGGTGGTGGTGGAAGATCGAAACTCTGACGAATGTAACCCATATCCTCTTCAAGCTGTGTGAGGCGAATATCCATTCCGGCAAAACGAGTATCCAGTGAGTCGAAACGTTCACCAATATAAGAACGAAGACCCCGTAATTCAGAAAGAACTTCAGTCATGAGTGTTGAATCATCTCACTGAGGAGGAGGTGAAGGAGTACACTCATCTTGAGGAGGGAGTGCGTCTTTCTTCAGCCATTGACCATTCTGATCCTTACGGTATCCAAAGGAAGTCACTGCACCAGCACCAATTGCAAAGGAACGCTTGACTTGAACAAATGGTTCATCATCAAGCGGAATTTGAAAATGACGCAGAAACAAAGTTATCAATTGAGGGTAAGGGAGAGGTGCATTGGTCCGTAATGTCTTATGCATTCGGTACCGAACCAAGTGAACCCAGTCGATCTGACGAACGGTAAGGAAAGCCCACATCAGAATCAAATCCTCCTCAGAGGCTTGTGCCAAATTTGAAGACCGGGGAAGCAAAATTCTAACAATTATATAGTGCATGATGTGATTATCAAATGTTAATGACCCGGCCAGCAATCTACCGGTCATTTCAGCTTGGTCATTGCAGACCATACGGCGAGCATCATGACTAGAATAATCAAATTTCCAGTCATCAACAATGGTGCCCTCAAAAGGTGCACCTTGACTGGGTAAATGAGTTAAAGAAAAGAACAATGACTGATCAATGATCATGGGAATACCATGCACCTCAGAAGAAATAATGCCATCCTGAATTTTTAAATTGCAGTAAAAGACCTT
The DNA here is from genome assembly GCF_000004515.6 of Glycine max. Taxonomy (NCBI): domain Eukaryota; kingdom Viridiplantae; phylum Streptophyta; class Magnoliopsida; order Fabales; family Fabaceae; genus Glycine; species Glycine max. The sequence continues at coordinate 26,245,926 of NC_038250.2, forward strand.
TACAAGTTCAGGATAATGTGGCAATTTTAAGGACATGAAATCAACCAAGCTAGAATTTTGAAACACTTGATAGAAATCAAACGTTTCATCATTAAAGAAATCTATGTCTAGGTACTTAGGGTCTAAGATGATCCTAGAAGAAAATTGAGAAAGGTATCGTAGATGCTGATCATCGGATGAAAACAAAGTGGATGATCTTGGAGATGACAAAGAGGGATGAATAGGTGTTGTGGGTGCTTCGGATGGTCCGTGGCGGCGATGGGCAGCAGCAGCGGCGGTGGAGGATGATCCCTTTCTCTTCTTCGATGGTTCTGCCATTTGATGAAGTTTTAGTGAATTTCAATCGGTGGAAGTGAAAGAGGAGTGAAAAAGAGGAAGATTGGGCTTTACGGGACGTGTTTTGGTGAAGATTTGTGTAAGATACGAAGGTTTGAAGATTTAGAGATGGAGGAGGCACGAGGAGAAGCTTTGGCTGTGCAGCAACACTGGTTTCATAGGTATTTATAGACGAGGACGAGTTGTAATCGATTACAAGGCTTGGTAATCGATTACAGGATGTTGTAATCGATTACAGGCTGCATGTTCTTGTGTAATCGATTTCACTGGATGGTAATCGATTACCAAAGCATAAACTAGGCTCGTTTCTCAAAAAATTACCTATGTCTATGCTAAATACATCTTTAATTATCACTACCAATGCACTTAATTCAATCATTCAAACATCAAACACACAGGAATTCATGAATCCTATCATAATAACAAGAATTTAAACAAAATCAATCAAAGTAACATACTTAACATAAACAATCAATCATAAAAATAAATTAATCAATTAGTCCTTATTTATCTAAATCACTAACATCTAAGAGGCCTAATTCCCTTCTAATAGAGAAGAATGTTTCTTTGGGGAGAGGTTTTGTGAAAATATCAGCAAGTTGATTCTTAGTATCAACAAACTCTAAGACACAATCTCCCTTTAGAACATGATCTCTTAGAAAATGGTGCCTAATTTCTATATGTTTAGTTCTAGAGTGTTGAACTGGATACTTTGAGAGATTAATTGCACTTGTATTATCACATCTAATAGGTATATGGTCAAGAAGGATTCCATAATCAGAAAGTTGTTGTTTCATCCACTAGATTTGTGCACAACAACTGCCGGCAGAAATATATTCCGCTTCTGCAGTGGATAAAGCAACACTATTTTGTTTCTTACTGTGCCAAGAAACTAGAGCAGATCCAATGAATTGACAAGTTCCACTAGTGCTCTTTCTATCTGTTTTAGAACCGGCAAAGTCTGAATCAGAATATCCAATTAAGGTGCATGTGGAATTTCTAGGATACCATAAACCTATGTTCGTAGTGCCTACCAAATATCTAATGATTCTTTTAACAGCACTAAGATGTGATTGTTTACGATTTGACTGAAATCTAGCACACATACACACACTAAACATTATATCAGGCCTGCTAGCAGATAAATAAAGAAGTGATCCAATCATACCTCGATATTTCTTAACATCTATTGACTGATCGGTTACATCTTTATCTAGATAGCAAGCAGTGCTCATTGGTGTAGCCATGTGCTTAGCATTTTCCATGTCGAATTTGTGGATTAACTCTTTGCAATACTTGGATTGATTGACAAAGATACCATCCTTAGTTTGTTTAATTTGCAATCCAAGAAAGAAGTTAAGTTCTCCCATCATTGACATTTCAAACTCACTTTGCATGTCATGGGAGAATTCCTTGCATAATAATTCATTAGTGGATCCAAAAATAATGTCATCAACATAAATTTGAACTAATAAAATATCATGTGATTTTCTTTTTATAAAAAGAGTAGTATCCACTTTTCCTCTAGAAAAGTCCTTTTCTAAAAGGAACTTACTTAGACGCTCGTACCAAGCCCTAGGGGTTTGTTTCAAGCCATATAAAGCCTTTTTCAATTTATAGACATGATTTGGCTTATCCAATATTTCAAAACCTGGTGGTTGTTCAACATATACTTCTTCTTGAATTAAGCCATTTAGAAAAGCACTTTTAACATCCATTTGATAAAGCTTAAAATTCATTATGGATGCATATGCTAAGAGCATTCTAATGGCCTCTAATCTAGCAACTGGAGCATATGTTTCTTCATAATCTATACCTTCTTCTTGATTATATCCTTTTGCAACTAATCTAGCCTTATTTCTAATGATTATTCCATGTTCATCTAACTTATTTCTAAATACCCATTTTGTTCCTATGATGGGATAATTTTTAGGTTTCTCTACAAGTTCCCACACATTGTTTCTTTCAAATTGATTCAGTTCTTCTTGCATGGCAATAATCCAGTTATCATCTACTATGACTTCTTTTATATTTTTAGGTTCAATCATAGATACAAAAGCCATATCATTGCATAATTCTTTAAGAGAATGTCTAGTTGTTACCCCTTTTGAGATATCACCAATAATGCTGTCAAGAGGATGATCTTTTGAGGCTTTCCCTTCTTTTGGAAGTTCATTATTTGATTTGGCTTCTTTTGGAGGATCTTCATTGCTTCCTTTCCCTTTTCCTTTAGAATCTTGTCTATGAATATGAATTTGTTCTAAAGATTCTGCAATATCATCTAGCATATTCTTTCTTGACAAGATAGCATTAGATTCATCAAAAGTAACATGAATGGATTCCTCAATATTCATAGTTCTTTTATTATATATCCTATATGCTTTGCTTTGCAATGAATATCCAAGAAAGATGCCTTCATCAGATTTCGCATCAAATTTTCCTAGATTATCTTTACCATTATTAAGCACAAAACATTTGCAACCAAAAACATGTAGATGTGAAATGTTGGGTTTTCTACCATTATATAACTCATATGGGGTTTTCTTTAAAATGAGTCTTATTAAGGCCCTATTCATGATGTAACATGCAGTATTGACAGCTTCAGCCCAAAAATATTTTGGAAGAAATGTATCATTTAATAAAGTTCTAGCAATTTCTTCCAATGACCTATTTTTCCTCTCAACAACTCCATTTTGTTGAGGGGTTCTAGGTGCAGAAAAATTATGCTCAATACCATGTTCTTCACAAAATAATTCAAAATCTTTGTTTTCAAATTCACCCCCATGATCACTTCTAATGGATGCAATCTTAAGATTTTTCTTGTTTTGTATAACTTTAGCAAGTTTTCTAAATGCTTGGAATGCATCACTTTTATGAGTAATGAATAATGTCCAAGTATATCTAGAGAAATCATCAACTATGACAAGAGCATAGTAATTTCCTCCAAAACTCATGGTTCTAGATGGACCAAATAAATCCATATGTAATAATTGTAAGGGTTGAGTGGTTGAAACAATATTTTTAGGTTTGAATGAGACTCTAGTTTGTTTACCCTTTTGACATGCATCACATAGTTTATCTTTTTCAAATTTCAATTTAGGCAAACCAACTACTAAATCTTTTGAAATTAATTTGTTTAAGTGATCCATGTTTATGTGAGCAATTCTTTTATGCCATAACCATGGATCATCATCTTTGCTAAGAAAACAATGATTGTTATCTAGTTTTAGGCTTAAGTCTATCATGTATACATTGTTGACTCTATGTCCTACATGCTTTATGTTAATGTCATGCTTATGTTCTATAAGACATTTTTGAGAATCAAATGATACTAGATAGCCTTTGTCACATAATTGACTAACACTAAGCAGGTTGTGCTTAAGACCTTCAACAAGTAGAACATTTTCAATGGAGTTTGAAGAATTTGTACCTATTTTACCAACTCCAAGGATTCTACCTTTGTTGTTGTCACCATATGTTACATGCCTGCTTTTCTTGGGAGAGATATGTGTAAACTTTGATGCATCTCCAGTCATATGTTTTGAACATCCGCTATCTATGTACCACTCCTTCCTCAAAGACACCTACATAATCAAGTTTTTGACTTAGGTACCCAAACTTTATTGGGTCCTTGTGTGTTAGTGTAAACTGAAGATCCTTTTGGGACCCATATCATTTTAATGTTGTCGTAGTTTTTCTTAAAGTAGCAAGTATATATGCCATGCCCTTTTCTTCCACAGTAAAAACAAGTGATATAACTAGAATTATATTTTTGTGTGGAAGTAGAGAAGTTTTTATGAAATTTTTGTTGTTTTTCAGATTTATATCCTATTCCAGCCTTATTGGAGACACATCTTTGTTTTCCTAATATGACATCTAAATTATTTTTACTATAAGAAAATTTTGCAAGTGAGTTTTTCAACTCTTTAATTTCTTTTTCATATTTTTCACAACAACTACAAGAATCAGATATTTTCTTGTCAGAAATAGTAGAGATATGAAATTTTTCATTTGATTTAGAAATTGAAACTTCATTTCTTAGATGATCTAATTCTTTGTTTAATTTTGAAATTTCATTTTCTAAATCTGAAATTGTTTTCTTAGAAGATGAAACTAACTTTGCAAGTTTAATTGACTCTTTATGCAAATCAGCTAATGCATCTTGTAATTCATCAAAATAAATGGATAAGTTATTTGAAGATGTTACCTCTTCATCACTTTCATAACTTTTAGCCATTAGGCAGAGGTTTATCTCTTCATTTTCTGAATCTTCAGAAGATTCCATATCATTTTCATCCCATGTGATGTATGCTTTCTTCAATTTCTTTTCACTAAAATTTTTCTTTTCAGACTTCTCCATCTTTTTCTTGAAGATAGGACAATCAACCCTCAGATGTCCAGGTTGATTGCACTCAAAGCACTTTGGAGTAGAGGATGAAGTTTCTGTCCTTCTTTTAGATTTAAAATTGGGTCGCCTTTGATTTCCTCTTACTTTAAGAAACATGTTGAACCTTTTTACAAAAAGGCTAAGATCATCATCTTCATTTAGATCAATTTCCTTATCACTTTCTTCTTGGATTGAAGATGAGGCTTTAAGAGCAATTCCCTTCTTTTTCTTGTCATTTTCTTCATGTTGACTTAATCTCAATAATTCCATTTCGTGTTCCTGTAACTTTCCAAATAGAGTAGCAAGAGTCATGTTAGATAAATCTCTTGATTCAGTAATGGCTGTTACTTTAGGTTGCCATTCTCTGCTTAAACATCTTAACACTTTGTTTATGAGATCTTCATTTTGAAACTCTTTCCCTAAGGCTGCAAGATGATTTACTATATGTGTAAACCTCTTTTGCATGTCTTGAATGCTTTCATTTGCATTCATCCTAAATAGTTCATATTCATGAGTTAATGTGTTTATCCTAGATCTTTTAACATCTGGTGTTCCTTCATGTGTTAATTGTAGAGTGTCCCACATTTCCTTAGCACTCTTACAATTTGAAACCCTGAAATATTCATCCATTCCCAGGGCAGATGTAATTATGTTTTTGGCTTTTAAATTGTATTGTACTCGTCTTCTATCCTCTTCAGACCATCTATCTCTAGGTTTTTCTATTGTTATGCTTTCACTTGATGTGCTTCCATCTATTGTAATACTTTCTACTGTGGTGGGTATATAAGGCCCTATTTCTATGGCTTCCCAAATATTTAAGTCTATTGCCTCAATAAAAATTTGCATTCGGGTTTTCTAGTAGTGGTAACCCTCTCCATTAAAGATTGGAGGTCTATTGATTGAATTTCCTTCAAGAAATAAGAAGTTTGCTGAGGCCATTTTTCTTGAAGCTTCTAAACTTTATACAAGAATGAAGCTCTGATACCACTTGTTAGATAAGTGGCCTCAGATATCTTAAGAAGGAGGGGTTGAATTAAGATATTACAAACTATTTCCCCAATTAAAATTCTATTTCACTTTCTATTCAAGTTACAAATTCCCTTAACAATGAAGTTCTTAAATAATGATTCAAATAGAACAATCTGAATATAAATATAAAACAATAATAAATAAAAGAGTTTAAGGGAAGAGAAAGTGCAAACTCGGATTTATACTGGTTCGGCCACACCCTTGTGCCTACGTCTAGTCCCCAAGAAACCCGCTTGATAGTTCGACTATCTTGTAAAATCCTTTTACAAGTTCTGAACACACAAGGACAACCCTTCCTTTGTGTTCAGAATTCTTTTACAACAAGAGACCCTCAGTCTCTTAATCCCTTAGAGAATTAGAAAGAATAGAAGAATGAATCTCTCTTGAAAGAGATAGATTTTACAATCTGAGCACTCAAATGATTCCTTATTGAATTGCAAGTGTATTGGCCAAGGAATTCTTAAGAGGATAAAATAATTTTGCTCTTTGAGAAAATAAACACTTGTTGTTCTAAAAAACTCTGAGCAAATTCGTGTTCTAAGTCACATATATATAGACCTTTGGTGGTCATGTAAAAAACCATTTGAGAAGATGTGACTCTTAGAAATAATTTTTTGAAAATCTTCTCTGGTAATTGATTACAGGATTTGTGTAATCGATTACAGCTTTTAAAATTTGAATTAAAACGTTTATTAACTACTGGTAATAGATTACCAATATTGTGTAATCGATTACACAGTCTAAAATTTGAATTCAAAATATTTAGTAGCTGTTGTAAATCATTTTTGGCCACTGGTAATCGATTACATCCTCTGGTAATCGATTACCAAAGAGTAAATCTCTTGAAAAACACTTTTTAACTTAAATTACTTGGCCAAACCTTTTGCTATATTAATTAGGAATTCCCTTCCTAAAATACTAGTGATCATCTTGATGTTGTGGCTTGTATTCTTGAATCATTGTCTTGAATTTAAACTTGAAAAGCCCATTTGCATCATTTGCATCAAATCATCTTGATCATCATCAAAACACCAAAGTCATTTGCTTCTACAATGCCATTACGGATGCCCCTAAGTTATTTATCTTTCCTTAACGGGCTTTCCCACGCCTTGTGGACTCTTTGTATAATCTTGAGACTTTGCGCGCCGAAATCTCTCACAAGGAAAGGCGAGAGGCTCTCTTCCATCGGTGCTCCCCTCATGGGGTACCCTAACTATCTTATGGCAAGTGCGAGATTATAGTTAATACAACCCCTTGTCCCTATCAATGGAACGTTTGGGTAGTCCCCACATGAGAAGAGAACTCCCTCCTTTCCTTCCTTCCATCGAGGAAACCAGTTGATTGTGCTGCCTCCTATACCAGCCAAGTATTGGTCCCAATCTACTCTTCTTTTTTCGACGCACGAGCGATAACTTTGAAGCGGACACAGGTGCCTTATGTCGTGTTGGAACAGGTGCGAAACCAACCACACACAAAGAGCGGGTAAGCAGCAGACAATCCGTGCGTTGTTCTTCTCACACCTTCGGTCAAATGTATCAAATAAGTCTGCCAAGATAGCTACCACCGGGCTCTCCTTGCTATGGTGATACGCAAGGAAAGCATCAATTGCGGCTAGGTCCACCAAACCGTACACGTTTGGAAAGAGGACAACCCCAAAGATGAGCAAAGCTAGTATATCCACAAACGGGACCCATTCCTCTTGATTCGCCATGTCCCTTGCCTTGCCTTCCAAGTATTTTCGCAGTAGGCCCACTATGCCGTTTCGAGTTTGCTTCATACGATCCAACTCTCTCGCCGAATCTCTGACTACAGCTGCAATCTTGCTCAAGGAAGGAAGAAACCCGGAGAAAAGATACGGTTTTCTTCCCCCAAGAGGGCATCCTAAAATCTCCTCAAATTCTTCAACAGTCGGTACTATTTGGAAGTCCCTAAAGGTGAAGCATCTCAATGGCTAGTCATAGTATTGGTCAAGGGATACAATGGCTTCTGTAAATACCTTCGTTGTGGTCAAATCTAAAATCTTTCCGTACACTTTGCGAAAGGCTTGCCTTTGGAGGGGTCCCATCAACCATCCCAACTTCTTAAGGCTGGTGACATCTAGGCTCTTAATCTTGACTTGATAGAATCTTTTTCCGTTTTGATTTGTCCCCATCATTTACCTAAAAAAGGGGTGGATCAAGGCTCCGGTATGAATGATGCAATGCACATGCATGAAACGAAAAGAAAAACAAGTGGTAATTTACATAGGCGAGACTGAAACAAATCCATCTTTTTAATACTATGTTCTAGGCGTTGCGGCGCCCCCAACGTATGCATTAAAAAGTGACGGTTATTTGCAGAAGAATGCATGAGAACAAATGGCACGGAGCGTGCTTGCTCCATGCCCCTATTTGGGGACCTATAGGATAATATCTAGGGGTTTCTAATGACTACTCCCAACGATTCATCTCTCACATGGCTGTTTTCTAGAGGTATCATCACTCAAGATAATAATATTGCGGCGGTATGGAATACCAGCGACAACACATTATAAAGAGAGAAAGCTCTAGACGAGGTTTCACTATTATTAAGCAAGTCAGAGACCTAGCATGACCATAGATTCACCTCCACTCCTTAAATTCCCATGGACCCGGGTATAGGGCCCCTTTTTTTACTCAAACCCCTGGGTGCTTAGAATGCAGTGTAAAAATGTGGAAAAGACAGCATTTATTATATTTACACAATTCAAAAAAATGCACACACAAAGTTTCACAATTCCACAATTTCCTAAAATAGGCCTAACTCACAAAAACAGTCCCCATTGGAGTCGCCAACGGTCGCAACCTACCCTTTGATTTTTACTTGGAATGTGGTCTTTTTAAGGCGTTGGACCTTAAAAATGATCCATTTTTACTTGGTAAGAAAAAGTAAGGTATTGAACCTTAAAATCCCTTTTAGTGATATTTTGCGGACGAGCTTGACTTTGCGAGTTGATTTTAACCTTAGTTTCACTTTAGTTATTAGTCAATTTCAATTAAGAAAGAGAAACCTTTGATTGCTTTTTTTGGTTTATCCTAAAGAGAAATCACCCACGGAAACGTTACGGAAGCACCTCGGCTTGGATTTTCTTCACGAAAACAATTTTCCTCACCAATTTCAAGTGATTACGAGATGCCAAGAAGGCTGAACCCCTTCCTTCTTCACTCCTCCCTCTATTTATAGCAAAATAGGAAAGGAGCTTGCCACCCAGCTCACCCAGGAGAGCTCAGCTTGCCCAGGGGAGCCAGGTTGTTTCCTCCAGAAGCAACCGCCTTCTGGAGGAAGAATCTGGAAGGCCCAAGTGGGCCTGATTGCTATTTGCACCCCCTTTTTTTTTATTAAATACACCCCCTTTGCTTTTTTTTGGTGATTCTTTTTCCGTAACGTTACGAAACTTTACGAATCTCGTAACGATACTTGTTTTCTTTCCGTAAGGTTACGAAACCTTACGGATCATGTAATTACTCCCTTTTTTAGCTTTCGAAAAGTTACGGAAACTCACGGATTGCGTAACAATACTTCCTTTTGATCTCCGACACGTTACGGAATTTCACGGATTGCGTAACAATGCTTCCTTTTGATTTCCGGCATGTCTCGGAACTTCACGTATTGTGCAACATAGGGTGCCAAGTACCTCAAAACGGTCAACCAAAGGTCGCATGCCATCAAACAATAGTCCCCGGACGAAATTAGGGTATGACATTTATATATTTTTATTTATTTTTATTTTTTGTTTCCAAGAAACATTTTATATTAAATTAATAATGGGTTTTCATTTATCTATAATTAACAACACAAAAGGGAAATTGACTCTTCAATTTAGCCATTATATATCCTGTTTAAGTTAGGGGCAAGGTAATCTTGCATCTTGGCATTGCCCTATTAAAGCTTAATTTTTTTAACACTATGAATAACATTTCAGTATATTCACCTCGTGAAAATCCATTGGTCATTAGTCAGTATTAAACGGAAGTACATGGGAGACAAAAATAAAAAATGAACACAAAAGATATGAACAATACAATCACGTACTTAGACAAAACTGACAACTTTATTTATAAACATAAAAAAAGTGTGATTATAAAAATTAATTAATTGCCACAACTACCTCCGGGTCCTCCAAATTGGACAGAATATCCAATGTCATCTGAAAAATATCCAAAGTATTGAACTCCAAAACAATCAGATCTATCAGAGAATGTTTGTGCTCCACGTGGTCCAATTCCATAATTTCTTATTACTTCATTTTGAAATGACATAAACCTAAAATAACATGCATGAGTAAAAGTATGATCAGGAAAGTGTCGAGATCCCATTGGAGGACTAGGAGTATTAGGAGGAGTTCTTGTTCGCCCACCCCACCCCACTTGATCAGCTGAGGTCATGTTGGAGAACAAGGTTGCTGGAAAATATCCAATAATTTGATTTGCCATATTTATCCACCAGTTTTTTGTCACTGGATCCTGAATACATATATAAAATTTTGTGAATATACCATACTCGACATTACATGTCTCATACAATATTAAAATATTTATAATTATATATATTTACCAAATAATGTATGATTGAGAAATCAATATAAATTATAATCTCATAGAAGATGGATGTATGTATATATATATATATTAAAATGAAAATTTTATAGCATGAACATTACCTGAGTAATAGAAACGACAAGTTCACGCTGCGTTCCTCCATAGATAGAATAATTGTTCACATGGGCACCAATGTAAACTCGTTTGCTTATATGAACAAAACCTGAACATCGAATATTGTAGCACCCTGTCTGCTTGAAATTATCTGACTGTGTCATTTTTAAACACCATATTAAAATTTGAAGAAATTAAGCATGTTTCTCTAGTTAACCAAAAATAAAATTATTTGATATTGTATAGACAAATTTGTTTCATTTTAATAAGCTAAGTAAGGATAAGAAAAAATGTAACAATATCTTTCCTTACCGTCCATGCCAAGTAAACATGGGTTTCATTATCACCATATAATTGTGGAGCCACCTGATACCCGTGCATGAGATCAATTCAGTATTTTTTATATAATCAAATTGACATAAATTAAATAACTTGTATGTATAATATCGGGCAAATGATAATTGCATCAATTAAAACTGACATGCCATCCCGCAACAATTTTGTTAGTAGCTTCCACTGGTCCATTCTGAACCCATAAATGAGAAGAACTGATTTGATCCTTCCTACTAACTCTTGGATTAAATACGTTATTTATTCCAATAACTCCATAATAAGGACCATATGATGATGGAAGAGTCACTTCTGCAATCTACAAAATTCAATATAGTTAAATAACTAATCAAATTGAAACATTAAATATGATGCAATTTATTGAAATTGTCTATAGACATTAGAAAGTTAGTTGTGCAAGGAAAAACTTACATGAACATCGGGGATGTCCTGACTCATTATGTGATAATTTAAGAATGATTTTTCACGAATGAGATCATCTTTTGTTGTTCTCCGAATAGGTACAGTTCCTATTGGACATTGGTCCTTCTGAAGCCCAAGTAATGACCTAGTTGGTGATTTTTTCACAGTTGTTTTTCCAATTGATTTTTGAAAGCTAGGTTTTCTCTATTTTCAAAGCACGAAAAAATAAATATTGAAATTAAGAGGGGATGTAATCAAAGAAATATTGAAAGTTAACCACATTTGAGGCCACTCAAAGGAATGCATACCTGCAGCTTGTGGTACTTCAATAAAGGATGGTCAAATGCAGGTTGCTTGTTAATATCAATGCAATCAACAATGTACCCAAAATTTGTCTATAAAATCCAAAAATACAACATGCCTAAATAAAAATTTTAAACAATGAAGTGATATTATGTTCAACATAAGGAAGTATAAGATGGTATATAAAAAGGATATAGAGTACATGAATACTCTTGATAGGAGGTTTGTTAAGGAGCTCTAGTTGTCTTTCCAACTCCAAATCTTCTTGTAGTGCATTTTGAGTACCATGAACTTTATGTCTAGCACCACTAGTTACTAGACACAAAACAAAGAGCAATGTATTGATCATTTTTGAAAGATTCTATTGTCAAATAAAATGATTGAATGATGGATGGATCACCTTTTCATATTACCTATATTTATACCATCACTACAAGAGAGTTAAAATAGTACTAAATTTGAATTAGGTAAAACATTTACACTTTGATAGGTAATGAAATAAGTGACGAGGGCACTAGAAAAAGAAATAAATAAAAAGGATATAAATGACAATGAGTTTTAAGTGGAAAATTTGTTAAGATCCATAAAATTATAAAAAGAATAAAATAAATTGATTTCTTTACACTTTTTCTAGTTATATTGAAAAATAAGGAAATAAATAAAAAGAGATACAGGAAAGACTACAACACTATCCTTTATTGATATTCAATGTTGTTGCTAATTTATGCCATGTATGACGGATCCCTTGATTCAAAGGATATTAGTATACAAGAAAGGCCACTCTATGATCTTTTATTGTTATTCAAAGCCCCTGATTTATGCCATTCTTGACACTAGTTTTCATATGCATTATTCAAATCAGGAAGATTTGCATATTGGTCCATCATTTGAAAGAGAAGAGAGTTGAGTGACGGGGGGACTAGAAAAAGAAAGAAACTAAAAGGATATAAATGTCAATGATTTTTAAGTGGAAATAAATAGAAAGAGATACAAGAAAGACCACTACACTATCTTGTATTGTTATTCAAAGCCCCTTATTTATCTCATTTATGACACAAATTTTATATGTATTATTCAAATCAAGGAAGATTTGCATATTGGTCCATCATTTGAGAGAAGCGAGAGTTAAGACTCATTAAAGATAATTTTTTTAACGCACTGGAAATGGAAAGTGCGAGAAGCATGTGCTGAAGTGCAGAAAGTAAGTGTGTCATGCAAGAGTAGATTTCAAGACACATTGGAGTGAGCCCAATATTAACACATGTTCGTGACTTTGAAGATTTATATCATTTCTCTCGATTCGAAAAATGAGATTTATTTATATCACTGCTTTTTTGTTTAAAAATGCTTTACTCTTGCCATTGACCAAAAGTAGAAGGCAAATCCATTTGTTTTGCCTTTCAACACTACTCGAATAATGCATTCTACGTTAGTTAATTTACACATACACAAATGATTATTAACCGTCATCGTAAGCAAAGGTACCCTTCTATGACGGTTCCATAAAAACTGTCTTAGAAAAAGTACCCTTCTAAGACGGTTTTTAAAAACCGTTTTAGAAAGATAGACTTTCTAAGAATATCTTCTTTTAAAACAAAAAAAGTAAAACAATTTGAAGATTTTATGATGGTTTTTGGTAAAACCATCCAATAAAATAGACTTTCTAAGACATTTTTTTGAAGAATAGTTTTAGAATGTATTTTTTGAAAAGAAAAATAAAATTAAAATAATATTTTTCACTTTCCTTTACTCTAATTAAAGAGAATAACTACCCCAAAAATTTTAGATTATAAAAATAACATATCATCTCTTAATTATAATAAAATATATATAAATGTACAATGAAATAAAGAAATGTTTACTATTTTTTTGTTTTTCCTCTGTCCTCCTATAATTAATAAATGATCACAAGCACACAATCTAGAAGAAGATTGTAAACAACAAATCATCGTAATTCCTACCTGTTAAATAAAGTTAAAGAAATTCACCATGTCCAAGAAAATTGCATTCATCATTATCAATAATCAAAATGAATCATGAGGCAGATGATAAGCCACAAAGTTTGACAAAACCAAAAATAGACAAATTGTATCACTGTACCCTACGTCCCCTACTAGAGAAAAATTCCTCTTGGTTTTGTTTTAATTTCAAAATTTTAACTAGTTCAAACGTATTGGACTTAAATCATATAACATTGATTTTTTGACTGGGAAAGAGCATAAGAAGCATCAAGTATGTCAATAAAAGACGTGGAAGTCTCGCAAAAATAAAGGAAGACATTGAAGTCCGGACCAAAAACTCTAACAGACTTTTAAGAAAGATAAAGAGAGGGAGACCATGATTGTCTCCGTATGCCAACAGACTTGATTGTCTCTTGAAGGCAAGGGAGGCTCCAATAGTCTTGAAAACAATGAAAATAGATGACCATGATAGTCTCCGCGTGCCAACGGACTTGCATATCTTTGGAAGGCAAGGGAGACTTCAATAGTCTTGAAAAAAATGAAAACATATTACCATGATAGTCTCCGCGTGCCAAAGAACTCGCATGTCTCTGGAAGGAAATGGAGGCTTCAATAGTCATGAAAACAATTAAAATGGATGACCATGATAGTCTTCGTGTGCCAACGAACTCGCATGTCTCTAGAAGGCAAGGGAGACTTCAATAGTTTTGAAAATAATGAAAATGGATGACCATGATAGTCTCTGCGTGCCAACAGACTCGCATGTCTCTAGAAGGCAAGGGAGACTTCAATAGTCTCAATCAAAAGACATTAAAGTCTTCGAAAAGGGGCAGATGACCATAATTTGTCTCTGCGTGGCAACAGACCTGATTGTCTCTGGAAGGCAGAGGAGACTATAATAGTCTCAATTGAAAGACATTGAAGTCTTCAAAAAGTGGCATATGACCATAATTTGTCTTTGCGTACCAATGGACTTGATTATCTCTGGAAGGCAGAGGAGACTATAATAGTCTTAATCGAAAGACATTAAAGTCTTCGGAAAGGGGCAGATGACCATAATTTGTCCTTGCGTGCCAACAAACTTGATTGTCTCTAGAAGGAAAAAAGAAGACTTTAATAGTTTCTGAAAATCCTTCACTAAAATGTGAACATGCTTAGCAAAGAAACAAACCTCCAAACCGATCAGAGCAACATATATTTTTGAAGAAAAACAATGTGACTACTTAGGAAGGAAAGCATGATGATAGAATTTCTCATAACCATAATGAGATTTAAGATATTAGCATTTCGTCTCTAAAGGAGCATTTAGGAGAAACATTAGGTCCAATTGAAATAGAGGAAAATCGCTCAAAGTGATTAAAATCTCAAAAAGGCAAATGTTTCATCCTGATTCTGAACCATACATATGTCATGATTTGACTTTGCAAATCATTTCCTATCAAATCAAAGATAAAATTGTAATCATGGATGAATAGGAATTTTAGGAAGTTGAATTTTGGTGGCAAATTTTGCTTTTGGGTGTGTCATACCCTAATTTTGTTCGGGCGGTGCTTGCGGTCGGTTCTCGAACTTTGTTTGCTGCCTTCGGGACCCCCAAAACGAGCATTGTTGTGTAATCCGTAAAGTTCCGCAACATTCTGGAAGTCGAAAAGAGCATTGTTGTGTAATCCGTAAAGTTTCGCAACATTCTGGAAGTCGAAAAGAGCATTGTTGCGTAATCCGTAAAGTTTCGCAACATTCTGAAAGTCGAAAAGAGCATCGTTGCACAATCCGTAAAGTTCTGTAATATTCCATAAGTAAAAAAGAGTATCGTTGCGTAATCCGTAAAGTTCAACAACGTTTCAGAAAGAAATCGATAAAAAACACCAAAGGGGGTGTATTTAGTAAAATGGGGGGAGGTGTAAATAGCAATTTTCAGATCTGGGCCCTTCTAGAAGATTTTGGGAATTTCTTTGCTTAAGGTGGAAGCAACCTTGCTCGCCTGGGCGAGTTGGGCGGCAAACACCTCCCTCGTGTTGTTAAACAATGGCTTTCGGGGCTTCTGTAAGTCTTCAGTAAAATTTTCGAAAACCTTGGGTAAGCATATTTCACTTAATATTGGTGAGAGGGTAGAGAAAAAAGAGGAAAATCATATCCGAAACATTTTCGTAAGGCTTCCATAACTTTTCCGTAAAGTACGAAAAAGAGGGTGAACTTAGTAATTGGGGGTACGCTATTAAAATGAGGTTTGGCCGCAAGAAGGTCAACTTAGCCACCATGATTGATGCTCAGCTCCATGAACTTGAGTTCTGGCCATAATGAATTGCGCTTGGCGACATTGAGTCGCGCTTAGCCAAGGATAGGCTATCGCTTAGCGGTTTGGCTGTCGCTTAGCCGAACTCAGATCGAATTGGATTAGGCTCAGCTTGGCCTTGGCTAGCTTAGCGGAATGAATCAGCCTAAGATGAAGGGGTTAGGTGCTAAGCGCTTGAGACTCATGGCTTAGCGCATGAATAATTATGCGCTTAGCGAAAGGACTGTTTTTTTATAAAAAGTTTTCTAAGTTATTTTTCAGTCCTTTTTCCAAGAAATTGAAACCCTTATGTTTAACATTCAAAGATAGTTGATATGCTCCAATGTACAGATTATACAACAAGTTCCAAATGATCTAATGCATGAAAAACAAAGATAATAGAGATTAAAACTGGGTTGCCTCCCAGGAAGCGCTTCTTTAACGTCATTAGCTTGACGCTTTTATCTCACTGGGTGATCAAATGAACAATGTCCCGTGTCCTTGCAAATTCTTCACCATGATACAATTTTAACCTCTGGCCATTTACAACTCATGTTCTATCCAGATTCTGAGATTGTGGGTCATATAGTTCTATTGCACCATGATGTAAGCTCCATTGGAGCATGTAGGCCTAGGATCTTCTTCATCAATGGATTCCTTTGCTTCTTGGAAGATGAATGGCAGCGGAATGGAGAAGGAAGAGAGAGAGGAGACGCCACTTCAAGGAGAAGATGAGTCTAGAAGAAGCTCACCACCATAGGAGGCCATGGATAAGAGCCATGAGGAAGAAGGAGATGAATGAAAGGAGAGGAAGAGAAGAGCACAATTTTTTTTGCTCTAAAAGAGCTCTGAAATCTGAAGTTTAATTTTCAAATGATCAAAGTTCCAAAAAATGCACACACATGACCTCTATTTATAGCCTAAGTGTCACAAAATTGGAGGGAAATTTGAATTTCAATTCAAATTTCACTTGAATTTGAAATTGAATTTGTGGAGCCAAACTTTGGAGCCAAAATTTCACTAATTATGATTAGTGAATTTTAGTTATGGTTCAGCTCACTAATCCAAGATCAATTCCAAGATTCTCCACTAAGTGTGCTTAGGTGTCATGAGGCATGTAAAGCATGAAGGACATGCACAAAGTGTGACTATATGATGTGGCAATGGGGTGTAGTAAGCAAATGCTCACCTCCCCCTCTAAAATTTAATTGGATTGGGCTTCTACCAATTCAATTAAATTTATTTCCAACCACACACATCAAATATTCACTTAGTGCATGTGAAATTACCAAACTACCCCTAATACAAAAACTAGTCTAGGTGCCCTAAAATACAAGGGTTGAAAAATCCTATATTTCTAGGGTACCCTACCTATATTATGGAGCCCTAAATACAAGGCCCAAAAATAATGAAACCTTAATCTAATATGTACAAAAATAAGTGGGCTCATACTTAGCCCATGGGCCCGAAATCTATCCTAAGGCTCATGAGAACCCTAGGGCCTTCTCTTGCATCTCTGGCCCAATCTACTCAAAGTCTTCTATCCAATGCCCTTGCGGGGTAGGATTGCATCACACCATAAGATCGACCTTTCTTAATAATAAAAGGTCCAGACCATTTGGATTTCAGTTTACCAGGAAATAATTTCAATCTTGAATTAAAAGTAGCACCTCTTGTCCCACTTTGAATTCTCTCTTTAACAATTTCTTATCATGATACGTCTTGACTTTTTCTTTGTAAAGTCGTAAGGATTCATAAGCTGTTAATCGCATTTCTTCTAGCTCCAACATTTGGATCTTTCTGTGCTCCTTGGATGCCTTCTCATCAAAGTTCAGAAATTTCAGAGCCCAATATGCCTTGTGTTCCATTTCAACCGGTAAATGACATGATTTGCCATACACTAGTTGAAAAGGAGACATATCAATTGGAGTTTTGTATACAGTTCTGTAAGCCCACAATGCATCTTCCAATTTGGCTGACCAATCTTTCCTAGTTGATGCCACTATTTTTCTAGTATTTTCTTTAATTCTCTGTTGGATACTTCGACTTGCCCATTAGTTTGTGGATGGTAGGGGGATGCCACTCTATGATTCACTTGGTATTGACCCAATACCTTTTGAAGTTGAGTATTACAGAAGTGCTAACTACCATCACTGATCAAGATTCGAGGTACCCCAAATTGAGATAAAATGTTCTTCTTGATAAATTTCACCACTGTCTTAGCATCATTCCTTGAAGTGGCCATAACTTCCACCCATTTAGACACATAATCAACAGCTACCAGAATATATTCGTTTCTTGCGGATGAAGGAAATGGACCCATGAAATCAATACCCCAACAATCAAAAACTTCAACTTCCATGATGCTTTGCAGAGGCATCTCATTTCTGCGGGAAATTTCCCCCATTCTCTGACATTGGTCACACTTCAAGACATGATGATGGGCATCTTTAAAAAGTGTTGGCCAAAAAACTCCTGACTGTAAGACCTTGGCAGTTGTTTTGCCTCTGCCATAATGCCCACCACATGGTGAATTGAGACAATGCCACAATATGCCCTTGGCCTCCTCATTTGTCACACATCTCTGAAGGAGATTATCTGCACCTATTTTGAACAAGTGTGGGTCATCCCAAACATAATGTTGAGCATCATAGAAGAACCTCTTTCTCTGCTGCCAATTGAGATCTTTAGGTATGACCTCTATTGCCTTAAAATTAGCCATGTCAACAAACCAGGGTCTCCCTAGAATCAAAAACAAAGATTCATCAGAGAGCTTATCTCTTATTTTAGCTTCCTTTAAAGTGACATCCTCATTCACCAATTTGGATAGGTGATCTGCTACCACATTTTTAGACCCTTTCTTATCCTTGATGACCAGATCAAATTCTTGAAGCAGCAATATCCATCTGATCAATCGTGGCTTGGAATCAGCTTTACGCAACAAATATTTAATTGCTGCATGATCAGTGTAAATTACTATCTTTGATCCTACCAGATAAGACCGAAATTTCTCAAGTGCAAACACAATTGCCAATAGTTCTTTTTCAGTTGTGGCATAGTTAATTTGAGCATCATTCAAAACTTTGCTAGCATAATAGATGGTATGGAACATTCTGCCTTTCCGCTGCCCAAGCACACCACCTACTGCATAATCGCTTTCATCACACATCAATTCAAACTCTTGCCTCCAGTCTGCTGATGTCATCACATGAGCAGAAACCAGTTTAGCTTTGAGAGTGTTAAAGGCTTCTAGATGTAGAAGCAAACTTCATTGCTTCATGATGATGAATCAAGATTGATTCAAGGTGTTTTGATGATGACAAAGATGATGACAAAAAGCCTAAGAGAATGATTTCAAGATTGAGTCAAGACCAAGAGAATGATTTCAAGATTGAGTCAAGACCAATTCAAGAATCAAGAGAAAGATTCAAGATTCAAGAATAATCAAGATCAAGATTCAAGACTCAAAGATTAAAGATTCAAGAGAAGACTTAATCAAGATGAGTATTAAAAAGTTTTTCAAAACATTGAGTAGCACAAAAAGTTTTTTACAAAATCATTACCAAAGAGTTTTACTCTCTGGTAATCGATTACCAGATTGTAGTAATCGATTACCAGTGTTTTAAAACATTAAGATTTTAAAAATTCAAAATGAAGAGTCACATATGTTGATGTGTAATCGATTACACCTTTATGGTAATCGATTACCAGTGACTGTTTTCGAAAAATTCATTTCCAAAAGTCACAATTCTTCAAGTGACTTGTTTATGAAGATTCTTTCAAAAGTCATAACTTTTTAAGTAATTAGTTTTAAAGGAATTGCCAAGAGTTACAAGTTTTGACTTGAGTCATCAAGAAATTATAAATATGTGACCTTGGCATGAAACATTATTCATTGATCCATCATCTCTTTCAATCATTCTATCTTTCAACATCTTCCTTCATTTCTTTCTACAGAATTTTTCTGATTCTTTTTCTCTTCATCTTTCTAAAAGTTTTTGTTCAAAACATTCTCTTCCAAGAAAAGTTCTTTGTTCAAAAACTTGTGCTATTCATCTTTTTCATTCTCTTCTCCCTTTTCCAAAAAGAATTCACCAAGGACTAACAGCCTAAATTCTTTTTGTGTCTCTCTTCTCCCTTTTCCTAAAGAACAAAGGATTAGCCGCCTGAATTCTTTTGTGTCTCCCTTCTCCCTTGTCAAAGAATTCAAAACGACAGAGTCTGAGAATTCTTTTGATTCTTCCCTTTCACACAAACAAAAGATTTCAAAGGACTAACCGCCTGAGAATTCTTTTGTTTCCCCATTCACAAAGTTTCAAAGGACTAACCGCCTGAGAACTTTGTCTTAACACATTGGGGGGTACATCCTTTGTGGTACAAGTAGAGGGTACATCTACTTGGGTTGTTGTGACTGAGAACAAGAGAGGGTACATTTCTTGTGGATCAGTTCTAGTGGAGGGTACATCCACTAGGTTGTTCAAAGAGATCAAGGGCGAGTACATCCCTTGTGGATCTTTGCTTGTAAAAGGATTTTTACAAGGTTGAAACGAAATCTCAAGGATCGTAGGTCGCTTGGGGACTGGATGTAGGCACGGGTTGTTGCCGAACCAGTATAAAACTCTTGTGTTTGTTTTCTTCTTCCCTACTCTTTTAATTTCCGCTGTGCACTTTAATTATTGGTTTTACTTTTGGTAATATTAAGAATGATAAATTTTTAATTAGTAAAGGTTTGTTAATAATTAATTCAACCTCTCTTCTTAATTATTCCGAGGCCACTTGATCCAACAAGTGGTATCAGAGCAGGTATCTTGTAGAAAGTTTAACAACTTCAAGATTCATGGCCTTTTTAAATTCTTTGTTTTTCAAAAGTATTTTCAGGAACAGGTCAAATCTGAAATCATTTCAAGATCATGATGAAGACCAAGTCAATTTGTGTCTCATGACAAAATCTCATGAAGAAAACAAAGAAGAATCTATAAGGAAGAAGTGGTACATCGACAGTGGATGTTCCAAGCATATGACAAGAGATGTATCCAAATTTACAACCATTTCTCCCAAGAAAAGTGGACACGTTACATATGGCAACAATAACAAAGGCAAAATTATTGGAGTCGGTAAAATAGGTACGAGTTCCTCTACTCCCATTGAAAATGAGTTACTCGTAGAAGGTTTAAAACATAGTTTACTGAGTGTTAGTCAATTGTGTGATAAAGGATATAAAGTATCTTTTGATTCTGAAAAATGTGTTATCAAGCATGAGCATGATAAAGATATTGAACATATAGGTTTAAGAGAAAATAATGTTTACAGGATTGATTTAAAACAAAAATCTGAAAATGATAGATGCTTTCTAAGTAAAGATTGTGATCCATGGTTATGGCATAAGAGAATTGCTCATATTAACATGGATCATCTAAATAGATTAATTTCAAAAGATCTAGTTATTGGTGTACCAAAATTAAAATTTGAAAAAGATAAGTTATGTGATGCATGCCAAAAAGGTAAACAAACAAAAGTATCTTTTAAATCTAAAAATATTGTTTCTACCACTCAACCATTACAATTATTGCACATGGATTTGTTTGGACCATCTAGGGTCATGAGTTTTGGTGGAAGTAATTATGCATTAGTAATTGTTGATGACTATTCTAGATATACTTGGACTTTATTTCTTACTCATAAAAATGATGCATTTCATGCATTTAGAAGACTTGCCAAAGTCATCCATAACAAGAAAAATCTCAAAATTATCTCCATCAGAAGTGATCATGAAGGTGAATTTGAAAACAATGATTTTGAAATATTTTGTGATGAACATGGCATAGAACTCAACTTTTCTGCACCTAGGACACCCCAACAAAACGGAGTAGTAGAAAGGAAAAATAGATCTTTAGAAGAAATTGCTAGAACCTTTTTAAATGACACACCACTTCCAAAATATTTTTGGGTAGAAGCAGTAAATATTGCATGTTATATTATGAATAGAGCTTTAATAAGATCCATTCTTAAGAAAACCCCATATGAACTATTTAATAATAGAAAACCAAACATTGCTCATTTACATGTGTTTGGATGTAAATGTTTTGTTCTAAACAATGGTAAAGAAAGCCTAGGAAAATTTGATGCTAAGGCAGATGAGGGCATATTCCTTGGGTATTCCTTACATAGCAAAGCCTTTAGGATATACAACAAAAGAACCATGACAATTGAGGAGTCAATACATGTTACTTTTGATGAAACTAATATTACCTCTCCGAGAAAGGAATTTTTTGATGATATTGCAGATTCTTTGGAAGATGCACACAATGAAGAAAGAAATCTAAAAAGGAAGAGAGATGAAGAAAACAAGGATGATCAAAATGACACAGCCCAAGAAGATGATAATCTTCCCAAAGAATGGAAAACTTCAAGAAATCATCCTCTTGACAACATCATCGGAGATATCTCAAAAGTGGTAACAACTAGACACTCTCTCAATGATTTATGCAATAATATGGCTTTTGTTTCATTGATAGAACCTAAAAACTTTAAGGAAACCATTATAGATGATCATTGGATAATAGCTATGGAAGAAGAATTAAATCAATTTGAGAGAAATGATGTATGGGAATTAGTAGAAAAACCTTCAAACTATCCAATCATAGGAACTAAGTGGGAATTTAGAAATAAATTAGATGAAGATGGTATAGTAGTTAGAAATAAAGCTAGACTTGTAGCAAAAGGATATAACCAAGAAGAAGGTATAGATTATGAAGAAACTTTTGCACCTGTAGCTAGACTAGAAGCCATTAGGATGCTCTTAGCTTATGCATCTATTATGAATTTTAAACTATATCAAATGGATGTCAAGAGTGCTTTCTTAAATGGTCTAATTCAAGAGGAGGTATATGTAGAACAACCTCCTGGGTTTGAAGACTCACAAAAATTAGATCATGTCTATAGATTAAAGAAAGCACTCTATGGTTTAAAACAAGCACCTAGGGCTTGGTATGAAAGATTAAGTAAATTCTTATTAGAAAAGAATTTTACTTGAGGGAAGGTAGATACCACCTTATTCATAACAAGAAAGGATAATGATATTTTATTGGTACAAATTTATGTTGATGATATAATTTTCGGATCTACTAATGAATCTTTGTGCAAGGAGTTTTCTATTGATATGCAAAGTGAGTTTGAGATGTCCATGATGGGTGAGTTAAATTACTTTCTTGGACTACAAATCAAACAAACAAATGATGGGATCTTTTTCAACCAAGCAAAGTATTGCAAGGAACTCATCAAGAGATTTGGAATGGAAAACTCAAAACACTTGGCTACTCCTATGAGTACCAGCTGTTATCTTGACAAAGATGAATCCGATCAACCTGTTGATGCAAAGCAATACAGAGGTATGATTGGATCTCTACTCTACTTATCTGTAAGTAGGCCAGATATTATGTTTAGTGTATGTATATGTGTAAGATTTCAATCAAATCCAAGGTACTCACATTTTATGGCAGTAAAAAGAATCATAAGATATCTATTAGGAATAGTTAACTTAGGATTATGGTTCCCTGAGAATTCTTTATGCAATTTAGTAGGATACTTTGATTAAGATTTTGCTGGATCAAAAACAGATAGGAAAAGCACTAGTGGAACATGTCAATTCATAGGGTCTGCTCTTGTTTCCTGGAATAGCAAGAAGCAAAATAGTGTAACATTGTCCACAGCAGAAGCAGAATACATTTCTGCTGGTAGTTGTTGTGCACAGATTCTGTGGATGAAACAACAACTATCTGATTATGGAATTGTATTAGATCACATTCCCATAAAATGTGATAACACAAGTGCCATAAACATATCTAAAAATCCAGTCCTTCACTCTAGAACCAAGCATATAGAAATTAGGCATCATTTTATTAGAGATCATGTCCTAAAAGGTGATGTTGTCTTAGAATTTGTAGATACAAAAAATCAACTTGCAAACATCTTCACAAAACCACTAAACAAAGATTCTTTCTACACTATTCGAAGAGAATTAGGACTACTAGATTCTAGTGACTTATCAAAATGATCTATATTGTTATGACATTTGAAAAATTTTATTATTTCTTTATTTGCATGGTTTGATTGAACAATTATGAATTATGTTATATGACTATGTGGTTTTTACATATTTGATCTATTCATGTTTCTTGCTTCATGATTGGTTTATATTCTTCAATGTATGTATTGTGAATGATTAATAGTCTATGTTTGTCTTATACTTGTTACGCACTTTGGCTTTTTGTTGATGCCAAAGGGGGAGAGAAATAGGAATTAAATCAAGAACTCACATAAGTAATCAACTTAATTTCAAGTAAAGCATAAACTCAAAAACACAGGGGGAGAATTTAAGTGTGTGATCGACTAGGAAAAAGTGTGTGTATGTTTTTCTTGATTTCAAAGTTATCATCATCAAAAAGGGGGAGATTGTAGAAGCAAACTTCATTGCTTCATGATGATGAATCAAGATTGATTCAAGGTGTTTTGATGATAACAAAGATGATGACAAAAAGCCCAAGAGAATGATTTCAAGATTGAGTTAAGACCAATTCAAGAATCAAGAGAAAGATTCAAGAGAAAGTTTCATCAAGAAGATTCAAGATTCAAGATTCAAGAATAATCAAGATCAAGATTCAAGACTCAAAGATTCAAGATTCAAGATAAGACTTAATCAAGATGAGTATTAAAAAGTTTTTCAAAACATTGAGTAGCACAAGAAGTTTTTTACAAAATCATTACCAAAGAGTTTTACTCTCTGGTAATCGATTACCAGATTGTAGTAATCGATTACCAGTGTTTTAAAACGTTAAGATTTTAAAAATTCAAAATGAAGAGTCACATATGTTGATATGTAATCAATTACATCTTTATGGTAATCGATTACCAGTGACTGTTTTCGAAAAATTCATTTCCAAAAGTCACAATTCTTCAAGTGACTTGTTTCTGAAGATTCTTTCAAAAGTCATAACTTTTTAAGTAATTAGTTTTAAAGGAATTGCCAAGAGTTACAAGTTTTGACTTGAGTCATCAAAAAATTATAAATATGTGACCTTGGCATGAAACATTATTCATCGATCCATCATCTCTTTCAATCATTCTATCTTTCAATCTATCTTTCAACATCTTCTTTCATTTCTTTCTACAGAATTTTTCTGATTCTTTTTCTCTTCATCTTTCTAAAAGTTTTTGTTCAAAACTTTCTCTTCCAAGAAAAGTTCTTTGTTCAAAAACTTGTGCTATTCATCTTTTTATTCTTTTCTCCCTTTGCCAAAAAGAATTCACCTAGGACTAACCGCCTGAATTCTTTTTGTGTCTCTCTTCTCCCTTTTCCAAAAGAACAAAGGACTAACCGCCTGAATTCTTTTTGTGTCTCTCTTCTCCCTTTTCCAAAAGAACAAAGGACTAACCGCCTGAATTCTTTTGTGTCTCCCTTCTCCCTTGTCAAAGAATTCAAAATGACACAATCTGAGAATTCTTTTGATTCTTCCCTTTCACACAAACAAAAGATTTCAAAGGACTAACCGCTTGAGAATTCTTTTGTTTCCCCATTCACAAAGTTTCAAAGGACTAACCGCCTGAGAACTTTGTCTTAACACATTGGAGGGTACATCCTTTGTGGTACAAGTAGAGGGTACATCTACTTGGGTTGTTGTGACTGAGAACAAGAGAGGGTACATCTCTTATGGATCAGTTCTAGTGGAGGGTACATCCACTAGGTTGTTCAAAAAGAACAAGGGAGGGTAAATCCATTGTGGATCTTTGCTTGTAAAAGGATTTTTACAAGGTTGATAAGAAATCTCAAGGACCGTAGGTCGCTTGGGGACTGGATGTAGGCACGGGTTGTTGCCGAACCAGTATAAAACTCTTGTGTTTGTTTTCTTCTTCCCTACTCTTTTAATTTCCGTTGTGCACTTTAATTATTGTTTTTACTTTTGGTAATATTAAGAAGGACAAATTTTTAATTAGTAAAGGTTCGTTAATAATTAATTCAACCCCCCTTCTTAATTATTCCGAGGCCACTTGATCCAACACTAGACACTCATCATTAAATACAAACACAACTTCCTTGTTCAACAGATTGCTTAAGGGTTTAGCAATTTTGGAGAAGTCTTTAAAGAATCGCCGATAAAATCCTGCATGACCCAAAAAACTGTGTATGCCTTTCACATTGATTGGGGGTGGGAGCTTATCAATAACATCTAATTTAGCTTTATCCACCTCAATTCCTTTTTTAGAGATCTTGTGTCCCAGCACAAAGCCTTCTTAAACCATAAAGTGACATTTTTCCCAGTTAAGCACCAAATTGGATTCTTCACAGCTGTCATACCCTAATTTCATCCGGGGTCCATTGTTTGGTGGCGTACAACTTTCGTATGACCACTTCGAGGTATTTTGCATCCATTGTTGCACAATACGTGATATTCCGTAACATGCCGGAGATCAAAAGGAAGCATTGTTACACAATCCGTGAGATTCCGTAACATGCCGAAAATCAAAAGGAAGCATTGTTACGCAATCCGTGAGGTTTCGTAACATTCCGAAAGCCAAAAAAGGAGTAATTACGTGACCCGTAAGGTTCTGTAACCTTTCAGAAAGAAAACAAGTATCGTTACGAAATTTGTAAAGTTTCGTAACGTTACGAAAAAATAATCACCCAAAAAAGCAAGGGGGTGTATTTAGTAAAAAGAATCACCAAAAAAAACAAGGGGGGTGTATTTAGCTTTATCCACCTCAATTCCTTTTTTAGAGATCTTGTGTCCCAGCACAATGCCTTCTTGAACCATAAAGTGACATTTTTCCCAGTTAAGCACCAAATTGGATTCTTCACAGCTGTCATACCCTAATTTCGTCCGGGGACCATTGTTTGGTGGTGTGCAACTTTCGTATGACCACTTCGAGGTATTTTGCATCCATTGTTGCACAATACGTGAGATTTCGTAACATGTCGGAGATCAAAAGGAAGCATTGTTACACAATCCGTGAGATTCCGTAACATGCCGAAAATCAAAAGGAAGCATTGTTACGCAATCCGTGAGGTTCCGTAACATTCCGAAAGCCAAAAAAGGAGTAATTACGTGACCCGTAAGGTTCTGTAACCTTACAGAAAGAAAACAAGTATCGTTACGAAATTTGTAAAGTTTCGTAACGTTACGAAAAAAGAATCACCCAAAAAAGCAAGGGGGTGTATTTAGTAAAAAGAATCACCAAAAAAAGCAAAGGGGGTGTATTTAGCTTTATCCACCTCAATTCCTTTTTTAGAGATCTTGTGTCCCAGCACAATGCCTTCTTGAACCATAAAGTGACATTTTTCCCAGTTAAGCACCAAATTGGATTCTTCACAGCTGTCATACCCTAATTTCGTCCGGGGACCATTGTTTGGTGGCGTGCAACTTTCGTATGACCACTTCGAGGTATTTTGCATCCATTGTTGCACAATACGTGAGATTCCGTAACATGCCGGAGATCAAAAGGAAGCATTGTTACACAATCCGTGAGATTCCGTAACATGTCGGAAATCAAAAGGAAGCATTGTTATGCAATCTGTGAGGTTCCGTAACATTCCAAAAGCCAAAAAAGGAGTAATTACGTGACCCGTAAGGTTCCGTAACCTTACGGAAAGAAAACAAGTATCGTTACGAAATTCGTAAAGTTTTATAACGTTACGGAAAAAGTATCACCAAAAAAAGCAAGGGGGTGTATTTAGTAAAAAAAGGGGTGCAAATAGCAACCAGACCCACTTGGGCCTTCCAGGATGTTCCTCCAGAACGCGGTTGCTTCTGGAGGAAGCAACCTGGCTCACCTGGGCGAGCTGGGTGGCAAGCTCCTCCCCTATTTTCCTATAAATAGGGGGAGGAGTGAAGGAGAAAGGGGTTCAACCCTTCTGGTATTTCGGGATCACTTAAAATTAAGGAGAAAAATTGTTTCCGTGAAGAAAATCCAAGCCGAGGTGCTTCTGTAGCGTTTCCGTGGGTAATTTCGCGAAGATTTTCAACCGTTCTTCGTCGTTCTTCGGTCTTCAACCGGTAAGTTCCCGAAATCAAACTTTTCAATTCATTCTATGTACCCTTGGTGGTCCCCAGTTGTTTTGCGTACTTTCATTTTCATTTCATTTACTGTCCGTACCCCCTTTTGACGTCCTTTAGTCATTTACTTAAGTCATTTTGTCGCCAAATCAAAAAGTAAAATAAATTTCCACTGATCATTTGAATTGTAATATCCGTTAATTTCTATTAAAATGAAATCCAACCATTCGGTCATGCCGTAACCACGTTGGAAACCAAAAAGAGGTAAAAGAATAATATAATAATAAAAAATATCTTTTAGTAAAATAAACCAAAATAGGGGCACGAAGCAAACACGTTGCGTGCCTTTTAAATACTGCCATGCATATAACCTAAATGTCATGTATGCCTTTGCTGTATGATTATTTGTGGATATTTCCATGCGGTGTACATCCCCGTTGTCATACCCTAATTTCGTTCGGGGACCATCCGTTGTTGGGATGCGACCCTCGTTTGACCACTTTGAGGTATTTGGCACCCATCGTTAGGCAATTTGTGAAGTTCCGAGACATGCCGGAAGCCAAAAGAAAAGCGTTGTAGCACAATCCGTGAAGTTCCGTGACATGCCAGAAATTAAAAGGAAGTGTTAGTGCGCAATCCGTAAAGTTCCGTAACGTTCCGGAAGGCAAAAAAGGGATGCTTACGTAATCCGTAAGGTTCCGCAACATTACGAAAAGAAAACAAGTATCGTTATGATATTCATAAGTTTCCGTAACTTTACGGAAAAAGAATCACCAAAAAAAGGCAGGGGTGTATTTATTAAAAATGGGGGTTCAAATAGCAACCGGGCCCACTTGGGCCTTCCAAGATGTTCCTCCAAAAGGCGGTTGCTTCTGGAGGAGGCAACCTAGCTCGCCTGGGCGAGCTGGGTGGCATGCATCTCGTTCCTTTTCCTATAAATAGGGGAAGGAGGGAAGAACAAAAATGTTCGACCCTCCTGGGATCTGAGATTCACTTAAAATTAGTGAGAAAAATTGTTTCCGTGAAGAAAATCCAAGCCGAGGCGCTTCCGTAACGTTTCCGTGGGTGATTTCGGGAAGATTTTCAACCGTTCTTCGACGTTCTTCGTTCGTTCTTCGTCGTTCTTCGGTCTTCAACCTGTAAGTTCCCGAAATTGAACTTTTCAATTCATTCCATGTACCCTTAGTGGTCCTCATTTGTTTCACGTGCTTTTATTTTCATTTAATTTACTTTTCGTGCCCCCTTTTGACGTGCTTTAGTCATTTACTTAAGTCATTTTCTCGCTTAATCAAAAAATAAAATAAATTTCCACCGATCATTTGAATTGTAACATCTGTTAATTTCTGTTAGAATGAAATCCGACCATTCGGTCATGCCGTAACCACGTTGGAAACCAAAAAGAGGTAAAATAATAATATAATAATCAAAAATATCTTTTAGTAAAATAAATCAAAAAAATCAATCGGACATTTTTCTTTGGGATTTCTCTTTCTTAAATCGAATCGACTAATAACCAAAGTGAAACTAAGGATAAAATCAATTCATAAACCAAACTTTTGTCATCGACTAAAAAAGCCATTTTTAAAGGTCCAACGCCTTGAAATGGTCTTTTCCGCTTTTATTGGTTAAGTGTAGATTTCTAAAAAGCCTAAAATCAATATGTAACTTTGTTACCTCTTTCAAAAATAAAGAAATCATTAATGGTCCAATGCCTTAATGTTTTCTCACTTTTCAAAAGAATCGAAAGATTGTCTAATGGTCCAACGCCTTAAATGACCTTTCATTCAATAAAAAGATGTCTTGCAAAAAAGGATAAAAAATAACTTAACCAAAACGCTTTGTTCGCAAAGAACTACGTAGGTCTGATTTCCTTATCACAATTGAGGAACACGTAGGAGCAAGGGAAACACCCTCGTCGACCACAAAAAGATAAAAATATAAAAAGTACAAAAAGAAATAAAGACGTAAAAGGGAACATAAAAATTGAAGTAATGTTTGCACATTCGATTAAAGGCTGTCGTCCCTTGTGACGGACGTGTGGGGTGCTAATACCTTCCCCATGCGTAAATACAACTCCCGAACCTTTCACTTAAAATTTGTGGACCACGTCTTTTCCGGTTTTTTTCGATGTTTTCCTCAAATAAACGTTGGTGGCGACTCCGTGCAAATTCCTTTCTTGCAAGACGCACCCACGAGTCATGCGTCGCCCACCCGCCGAAGGGTAGGTTGCGACAGTTGGCGACTCCACTAGGGACTATTTTTGAGAGTTAGGCCATTTAATCTTGTGCAATGTTTTATCATAACATCCTCCTTTGTTGGTTTCCCTCTATTTTCCTTATGTTCTTGTGTATATAACTCTTTGATGCTTTTAGTGTGTTTTAAAATGTATCCATGAGGTAAATATTTTTCATTTGATGCACACAAACACCCAGCACTATTTGCACACACGGTGAATTGAAAAAAAAAGGGCCCTATACCCGGGTTCGTGGGAACATAAGGAGTGGAGGTGAATCTATGATCATGCTAGGTCTTCGGCTTGCTTGATTATAGTGAACCCTCGTCTAGAGTTTTTCTCTTTGATGACATATTGTTGCTAGTAGTCCCTACTGCTGCAATATGTTCTTCGAAGAGGATGATACCTCTAGAGACCATCAAGAGAGATATGACCACCTTGGGGATTATCACTAAAAACCCTTTTAGCTCTCTCCCATATAGGTCCCTTGAATAGGGGCACGAAGCGGACACGCTGCGTGCCATTTTTGCACTGCAATGCATAAGTGTCACGTACCCTTTTGCTTATATTTTGTGAATATTGTCATACTGTACCTTCTCGTGTTGCGCCTTTCGCATATGCATCACGCATGGATTTTGTTTTGATCCACTCTCTTTGGCAAATCAACGGAGGGTTCGTGCCACCTTCTTAAATACGGAGACCATTTCTCGGGCTCCCGTATTCATAAATTGCATCTATGTCATATGCATTTCTTCATGCATTCATACATTCCACCCATGATAGATGTCGGAGTTTTAATTCACACCGATTTTTGTTCACTTTAGTAAAACATGGGATCAAGTCAAATGCCTTCACTTAAAAGAAGGTTCTATCAAGTCAAGTCAAGAGCCTAGGGACCACCAGTCTAAAGGAGTTAGGGCAGTTAATGGGTCAGTGATGCAAGCTCCATTGGAGCTTTTAGGCCTAGGATCTTCTTCATCAATGGATTCCTTTGCTTCTTGGAAGATGAATGGCAGTGGAATGGAGAAGGAAGAGAGAGAGGAGACGCCACTACAAGGAGAAGATGAGTCTAGAAGAAGCTCACCACCATAGGAGGCCATGGATAAGAGCTTGGAGGAAGAAGGAGATGAATGAAGGGAGAGGGAGAGAAGAGCACGAAATTTTGTGCTCCAAATGAGCTTTGAAATCTGAACTTTCATATTCAAATGATCAAAGTTGAAAAAAATGCACACACATGACCTCTATTTATAGCCTAAGTGTCACACAAAATTGGAGGGAAATTCAAATTTCACTTGAATTTGTGAAGCCAAACTTTGGAGCCAAAATTTTACTAATTATGATTAGTGAATTTTAGTTATGGTTCAGCCCACTAATCCAAGATCAATTCCAAGATTCTCCACTAAATGTGCTTAGGTGTCATGAGGCATGAAAAGCATGAAGGACATGCACAAAGTGTGACTATATGATGTGGCAATGGGGTGTAGTAAGCAAATTCTCACCTCCCCCTCTAAAATTTAATTGGATTGGGCTTCTACCAATTCAATTAAATTTATTTCCAACCACACACATCAAATATCCACTTAGTGCATGTGAAATTACAAAACTACCCCTAATACAAAAACTAGTCTAGGTGCCCTAAAATACAAGGGCTGAAAAATCCTATATTTCTAGGGTACCCTACCTACATTATGGAGCCCTAAATACAAGGCCCAAAAATAATGAAACTTAATCTAATATTTACAAAGATAAGTGGGCTCGTACTTAGCCCATGGGCCCGAAATCTACCCTAAGGCTCATAAGAACCCTAGGGCCTTCTTTTGCATGTCTGGCCCAATCTACTTGTAGTTTTTCTATCCAATGCCCTTGCGGGGTAGGATTGCATCAGTCAACTCCAGCGGCAAGCTTTTCGCAAAGCTTACTGTAAAATCTGGGACTTAGCCATGGTAGAAGTCTCCACAGAGGCCATTGCCTCCCTTGCCCAGTATTATGATCGGCCGTTGAGGTGCTTCACCTTTGGGGACTTCCAGCTATCACCTATGGTAGAAGAATTTGAAGAGATCCTAGGATGCCCTCTAGGGGGAAGGAAACCCTACCTCTTCTCAGGGTTCTATCCCTCATTAGCTAGAATTTCCAAGATAGTCCAAATCTCGGCACAGGAATTAGACCACAGGAAGCAAGTCGAAAATGGGGTGGTTGGAATACCGAGAAAATATTTGGAGGCAAAAGCAAGAATCTTGGTAGGTAAAGGCGAGTGGGCCCCATTCATAGATATTCTCGCACTGTTGATTTTCGGAGGAGTCCTCTTTCCGAATGTGGATGGGTTGGTGGACCTGGCAGCGATCGACGCTTTTCTCGCCTATCATAACCACAAGGAAAGCCCGGTTGTTGTTATGCTAGCCGACTTATATGACACCTTCGACTGAAGATGTGAAAAGAGCAATATAAGGATTGTTTGTTGTACTCCAGCTCTTTATGTATGGTTAGTTTCGCACCTTTTTCTCCAAGAGGTGAGGTATGCTTGCCCGCTAGAAAGCCACCGTTCGTGCACAAAGAAAGGAGGGGAAAATTGGGACCAACTCTTAGCAAGCAAAGAATGAGCATCTGTCAACTGGTTCCCTCAATGGAAGGAAGGAAGAACCGGAGTTCTTATTTCATGCGGAGGATTTCCAAATGTTCCCTTGATGGGGATGAGGGGTTGCATCAGCTACAATCTCGTTTTTGCTATAAGACAACTTGGCTACCCTATGAGAAGGGCGCCACTAGAGGATGAGCTCACGCCTGTCATTTCACGAGGCTTCAATAAGACCAACTTGGAGACACTTAAGAAGGTTCGCAAGGCATGGGAGGTGTTGCAAAAGAAGGACAAGGAACTCAGGGGCAGTAACAATGGGCCCATCGGTGGCTATCGTAAGTGGTTAAAAGCCCACGTGCAAGGTTTGGATTGGCTTCCAAGTTTGAGAATTGCTAAAAGAGAGGAAGTTGAGGCACCGGAGGAAGACGAAGAAGTGCAGGCCCTTAGGGCGGAACTCGAGCAAGCCCAAACAGTTAAAGAAAGGTTCAAATCAGCAGCTCTGAAAATCCGAAAAGAGAATACCGAACTGAGAGATGTAAATGTGGCTACCACCAAAGCCTTGGAACGAGAAACCAAGAGGGCTTGTAGGGAAGAACACGGCTGGAACAAGTTCCGAGGGGCTCTGTCGGGTAGTAACAGCGAGCTTAAGCTCCGGAGAGAGGAAAGGGACCAATCGCGAGTAGACAGTTTGATCTTGAAAGATGAGTTGAAGGTTTGCTCAAGGTCCAAAAGAAACTTGTCTCAGCGGTTATGCGAGACAGAGACCAACATGCTATCCATCGTCAGCAAGTACCAAGAAGAACTAAATCTAGCCATGGCCCACGAGCACAAAGTGGCGGACGAGTATGCCCAAGTGTACGCAGAAAAGGAGGCTAGAGGAAGGGTGATCGACGCGTTACATCAAGAGGCAACAATGTGGATGGACCGATTTGCTCTTACCTTGAACGGGAGTCAAGAACTTCCCCGATTGCTATCCAAGGCCAAAGCGATGGCGGACACCTACTCCACCCCTGAGGAGATCCATGGACTTCTCAGCTATTGTCAGCATATGATAGACTTAATGGCCCATATAATTAGAAACCGCTAGGAAAGTTTGTATTGTCACTCAGATCTTGACTAGTTATAAACTTTCTGAATAAAATGAGTTTATCCCGCATTTTTACTCCAAAGATCAGTGCGAATCAAATCACTCCCGCATTTCATCTCTAGCATGCATTCATATCATGCATCGCATAAGCATCTCTTCATGGTATCATAATGAACATATTGTTCCTGCATTTGTCCGTTATCATATTCCAACATCACATTTTGCATGAGTCATTGCATCATCATGCATATGCGTTCAACATACTTTTTGTTCTACAAACTGCATACCTTTTGTTTTCATGTTTGCTCATGCGTGATCCTTGAATTTTCCTCTACAAAACAAAAACAAAAAAGGGAAGCATGAAAATTCATGATACATTCTTAGTTGCATGTGTTAGGTACCATGAGCCAACCATGTTGGGATCATAAACCCATTTTCAAAAAAACACATCAACAAAACAAAATGATTGAGCATCGTACCTAATGCATGGTTAACTAGGAAATGATGTTTCTTCGGGCATCTTAACCTCATAATTACATTTTCCATGCATAGCATACGAATTCTCGAGTCATTCATCCCTATGAAATGTTGTTGAAGTATTGGTGATCAGAATTGCCATTCCTTGGATTATAGGGTTAAACTAAGCTCATGCTTTTTCAAAAAAAGTTCATCTAGTCAAGTTGAAATATGGAAGTAACCATCTTGCAAAAATTGGGGCAAAAGATGAATCGAGTTACTTCACTGCTTCGTCTACTGCCAAACACATTTAGGACTATTGATGTCCTTGTTACTTCCAGTTTCACCTTGACCAAGATGTCATGAACCATGTTGAAAAATCTAAATTGATTCAACCCCGTGTCCTGCGTAAAAATTTGCAATACTTCAAATTGGTTGCATTGCTCATTGCATTTTTTCCTTGAAAAAAATAAATAAAATGAAATAAAATAAAAATGAACTTAATCATTGTTATCAAAAAGAAAAGAACACGCTTTACGGTGCCAATCCCGAACCTGTGGGTGAAGTAGAGGAGGCGCAAGAGCAGATGAAGGCCGACATGGAGGCCATGAAAGAGCAAATGGCCACAATGATGGAGGCCATGATGAGCATGAAGTAGATAATGGAAGCCAATGCGGTTGCAGTTGCCGCTACCAGGGCTGTTGCTAAGGTGAACCCGATGCCCCCATCTGATCTCAACCAAATGAATCATCCAACCTCAGATATGGTGGGCCAAGATTTGGGAAGTACGAGCGGCCCCCATTATGTGCAAATTCAAAACAAGCATGCCTTCCAACTATACACCACCCAATGTGGCGTACACTCCCAATGAGAATATCAATAACTCCACTCCGATACTCATTGAGAGCCAATAACCTCAATCTGATCAGGCACATGTCTCTCAAGCCATGGGGAAAACACATGGAATGCCCCACCACAATCTAGCAGACTTGGAGCCTTGCCTCGGATATGCCACTGAAAGGTAAGCAGTTGGTGGTATACTCCTGCAAAACATTTTGGAGGGCCCTCAGTATCACCCACAACCACACCCCTTGCATTCCACACCGGGTTAAAACCCTCATGCTATGGCAGAAATGGGAAAGTTGGATCATCTAGAGGAAAGGCTTTGGTCCATTGAAGGAGGCGAAGATTATGCCTTTGCTAGCCTAGAAGAGTTGTTCCTAGTACCCAAACATGATCATTCCCAAGTTCAAGGTGTCGGACTTTGACAAGTACAAGGGGACTACTTGCCCCAAGAACCATCTAAAGATGTATTGTCGGAAGATGGGGGCATACACAAAAGATGAGGAACTGCTAATACATTTCTTCCCATAAAGTCTTATTGGGGTAGCTGTTACCTAGTACACTAACTTGGAACCTTCCCGAGTCCATTCTTGGAAGGACCTAATGGTTGCCTTCGTTAGGCGGTGTCAATACAATTCTGATATGGCTCCGGATAGGATGCAACTACAAAAACATGTGCCAAGAGGGGGGGGCACGGATCTTTCAAAGAATACGCCCAAAGGTGGAGGGATCTGGCAGCCCAAGTGGTTCCCTCAATGACGGAGAAAGAAATGATAACAATGATAGTAGACACATTACCAATGTTCTACAATGAAAAGATGGTGGGCTACACACCTTCAAGCTTTGTGGATTTGGTCTTCGCCGGGGAAAGGGTCGAAGCAGATCTGAAAAGAGGCAAATTTAATCATCCTGCTTGGACGAATGAGAAAACTGGGGCAAATGAAGAGGGTGAGAATGAGGGAGAAACCCATGTTGTGACTACCATTCCTATACGGCCAAGTTCCCCACCAGCTCAACACCATCATTACTCAGCCAATATAAGCCATTCTCATTACCCACCACCCATTTATCCATAAAGGCCATCCCTAAATCAACAACAAAACCCACCTACCACACAACCAATGCTAAACACCACCTTTAGCACAAACCAAAACACCAACCAAGAAATGAATTTTGCAGCGAAAAGCCTGTAGGATTCACCCCAAATTCCGGTGTCATATGCTAACTTGCTCCATTATCTACTTGATACTGCAATGGTAGCCATAACCCCTACTAGGTTTCCTCAACCTCCATTTTTCCGAGGATACGACTCAAATACAATGTGTGCTTATCATGGAGGAGCCCTGGGGCATTCCACTGAGCATTGTAGGGCCCTGAAGCGTAAGGTGCAAAGTCTAATTGATGCGGGCTGGCTGAAATTTGAGGAGAATCGCGTATGAGTCCTGGCATTGACAAATGACACCACACATGGGGCAATTTTGAAAGCCGTTGTTAGATGTCTCTAATGACTCATCAGGATTTTCAAGTTTATGCCATTATTATAAACCACAGTTACAATGCTAAAATGGATGAATTTGACATCCTTGTCTCTCTTATCCTCTCACAAACACATCTTTGCTTATTCAACTTCCATCGAAATGTGAGTGTAAGCCATTGGTTTGTTTGCTCAAAGCGACCTGCACTCCTGAGTGTTGACTTCCAAGACCGTTCAATCAGAGATTACTCGTCCTGCACATTGGTGGGGTGCCATAAACAACGAGTAAAGCAGAAAAGTTCAAAAAGAAAAAAAAAAGCATTTGATTGACTGTGTTTTCAAGTAAAAATATAGACATTCATGAGACCACATTTTATCATTCCAGAATTTTTTTCTTTTTTAGAGAGAAGTGAGTTATCAAGAATCGGAGTCATTTAACTTAATCCATCAATTGAAAAATCCTTCAACTATTTCTCGTCCTTCAAAGTCCTTTTTGAGAATCAATCGCTTCTTCCTTGCTACAAGGTTGTGAAAACAAGACAATGATTGATACCTCAAAGCCCTACACTGGGCAATGAAAGGCACCATGTATAAACCTTAAGTGAACCTAGGGGTAGATTAGAAGTCCTCACCCAATAGGTTCCCCGCTATAAGGTCATGACGAAAGACAACGATTGGTACCTCAAAGCCTTATATTGGGGCAGTGAGGGGCATCGTGCATAAGCCTCAAGTGAGCCCAGGGGCAGATTAGAAGTTCTCACCCAATAGGTTCCCAACTACAAGGTCATGATGAAAGATAACAATTGGTACCTCAAAGCCTTACACTGGGGCAATGAGGGGCACCGTGCATGAGCCTCGAGCGAACCTACGGGCAGATCAAAAGTTCTCACCTGTCGATGTTTTTAAACAAAAAAAGGGGGGGGGGGACAAACTCGAGAATTTCAATGGATTGGTTAAACATCAAATGGCTCCATTGCCGTCACTCCAAAATGGTCAAGTGACTAAATCAAACAGAACATACACTCTGAGGGAGTTCCCAGAAAGATTTACAAAGATAGGATAAGGTTGCATGAATTATCACCTCTTTCAAAAGGACAGTCAATCTGTGTTTTCCAAAAAAAAATTTCAATCAACATCATAAAATAAGGAAAGAATGTTATGAACATTGTACAAACTTTCCATTACATTGCATTGTTTCATATGAAGTCTATATTTACCAAATTTCACGACAAAGGTTGTATGCATCTGCATCCCTAAAAATTATGTTAACTGTATAGATTTCCTACATCTAATGAGTTTGGGATGACCGACCCTCTCAATGAGTCAATCTCATGTTTTCTCATAAGGGTGGACCCTTGGGTACTAGAACCTGTCGCCTCTAGAGGACTACACGTCTTCACCTTTCGAGGGCTACATGCCCTCGCCATCAGAGGGCTACACGCCCTCACCCTCAGAGGACTTCGTGTCCTCGCCTTCAGAGGACTACACTTCCTCGCCTCCAGAGGACTACATGTCCTCGCCTTCAGAGGGCTACACGCCCACACCTTCAAAGGGTCGTGTACCTTCACCTTCAGAGGACTACACGTCCTAGCCTTGAAAAGGTCATGTACCTTCGCCTTTTCAAAGGGCTACACGCCCTCACCTTTAGAGAACTTCACGCCCTCGCCTTCAGAGGACTACATGTCCTCCACTTTAGAGGACTACACGTTCTCCACTTCAGAGGGCTACACACTCACACCTTTAGTGGACTCCACATCCGCACCTGAAGAGAATTTAAGGTCCTCTGCCCTTAAATGCTTAACCGAGACTTGCATTCCCGGTTAAGGGGCCAGTAGTTTCCTTTTATCAGTTCCTGGGCCACCCCTTGATCCTGGAGGAGGGCCACCTATGCAAGTACAACCAGAGGAGGAGGCTATCATGCAGCTACTATGCATACCATGGCAAGATTTCACCCGTGCCGCTGCAAAGAAACGAGTGCGGATCATGCGCACCAACATGACCACTATTACACAGATATGGATGACGTTGCTACTTAGCAACATTCTGCCCAGCGACTGTAATGCCGATCTCCCCCTGCGGAAGTATCAATTGGGGTCGCGCCCACAAGACACCTAGTGGACCCAAAGAAGTCGAATAGGGCCCTGGGGTTTCCAGCTCTGGTTACGGGCTTTTATCAGTCCTAAAGGGTGCCCGTACCCCCCCCCCCCCCCCGACAAAGTCATGCCATCATGACATAGGTAAGTATGCGTATGGTTCAAACTGATTTCTGATGTCATTTATTGTTTGCAGGGATCACACCCACAAAGACACCCAGTGGACCCAGAGAAATCCAACAGGGCCCAGGGGTTTCCTGCTCTGGTTACGGGCCCCTGTTAGTCCTACAGGGTGCCCGTTCCCCCTAGCAAGGTCACGCCATCATGACTTAGGTAAGTATGCATATGGTTGAACTGATTTCTAATGCCATTTACTATTTGCAGGGATCGTGCCCACAAGACACCCAGTGGACCCGGAGAAGTCTAGCAGGGCCCTGGGGTCTCCAACTTTGGTTACGGGCCTCTGTCAGTCCTACAGGGTGCCCGTTCCCCCCAGCAAGGTCACGCCATCATGACATAGGTAAGTATGCACATCGCTCAATTGATTTCTGAGGTCATCTATTGTTTGCAGGGATCGCGCCCGCAAGACACCTAGTGGACCCGAAGAAGTCCAACACGGTCCTGGGGTTTCCAGCTCTGATTACGAGCCTCTGTCAGTTTTACAGAGTGCTTATCACCCCCAACAAGGTCATTAGGCCCCGCATTAACCGGGCTTTCATCAAGAAGTATTGTGCCCCCAGGCAGGCATAGGGCGAGACACCACAGCAGCATTGGGATGGCCAGCAACAGGCAACAAATGCACCGCCGCCACCTCCAGAGCCCCTCAGCTCATCCATAAAAAGGTTAGAGTATTGCCTACGACACATGGCCGACCAATAGGCGACCAAGTCCAAAGCCAAAGGTAAGCAAAGTACTAGGTCCATGACCAACAAATCATCAGGTGTCCAGCTCAAGACGTCAAAGAAGCGCTACTAGGAGGCAACCTAGTACCTTTTAAATCTCTGCTTGTTATTTGATCACCTTTGTTTCTCAAGTCATAGTAGGACACACCTAGTTGCTCATGATCCTAGGAATTTAAATAAAACAAGCACAAGCTCGGAAGGTAGTCATACCTCACAAAATATATATACGTATGTTTAGGTAATGAAAATACCTTAGATATGCATGTATGTAAACAAAAAAATACTTCACAATATATATATATGTATGTTTAGGTAGAAAGATACCTTAGATATGCATGTATGTAAACAAAAAATACTTCACAAAATATATATTTGTATGTTTAGGTAGAAAGATACCTTAGATATGCATGTATGTAAACAAAAAATACTTCACAAAATATATATATGTATGTTTAGGTAGAAAGATACCTTAGATATGCATGTATGTAAACAAAAAATACTTCACAAAGTGTATATATGTATGTTTAGGTAGAAAGATACCTTGGATATGTATGTATGTAACAAAAATACTTCACAAAATATATATATGTATGTTTAGGTAGAAAAATACCTTGGATATGCATGTATGTAGCAAAAATACTTCACAAAATATATATATGTATGTTTAGGTAGAAAGATACCTTGGATATGCATGTATGTAACAAAAATACCTCACAAAATATATATATGTATGTTTAGGTAGCAAGATACCTTGGATATGCATGTATATAGCAAAAATACCTCATAAAAATATACACATGTTTAGGTAGCAAAATACCTCATGAAAAAAGGGGGGGGGGGGGGGACAAAAACAAACAAGAAAAAGAAATAAACAAATGAAAAAAAAAGAGAAAAAGGAAAAAAAAATATAATAATAATAAGTTGTCTAGCTAAAAAACCAACATGCTTTTGAAAAGAGATAACTTCCAGCATTTCTTTGAGAAAAAAAATTCACTGATCATAGCTAGTTTTTGAAAAAAAATGTGTGTAGATATTTGAAGGGTAAATACTGTGAAAGTTTTTCCGAACACCCAAGATAGACTCGGATGAATGCATGAATTGATAAAAGAACATATTTTGGAAACACTGGGTTGACTAAAATAGAGAAAATGAATTATGAGCCCTAGCATCACATAACCAAAAAAATTTCGACACTTGAGTGTCCACATAGGTGCATGCATGACTAGTTTTGCATAAAATTTCCAAATCATTATTATTGCATTTGTGTCATGGAAATAATGTGGGACATTCCCTTTTATCCCTAAACCAGGCCAACACCCTGACATATATCATGTCCATCCGTTCTACAAGCCTTGAGCCAAAGTCCCAACTCACCATAAACCTTTCCCTCAAAAGAAAACAAAAAAAAGAAAAAGAAAAGAAGAGAAAAGGAGAAAAGGAGAAAATTCCCAATCAAGGAAAATGGGGGAAAGCAAAAAAGAAAGAGAATTCTCGATCAAAGATCGGAAGAGAAAAGAAGAAATATGCAGAAAGGTCTTAGGACCAGATAATATCTGAACAATACAGATTTGTCACCAAGTAAACAAGAAAAGAAAGGAAACCACGACCTAAAGTGGTCCTCTCCCTTTGATTGCCAACCAAAATCCTGTGTGTTAGCGACTTTTTCGCTCTGCACTAAACAAAAACAAAAAAGGAAAAGGCCAAAAACATTCAAAGCCAAAATTCCCACAAAAAAACACCATTCCCAAGAAAAAGTCCTACTAGTCCATGATCATGCATGTAATCTTTGATTTGATAGGAAATGATTGGCAAGATCAAGTCATGGCATATCTATGGTTCGGAATTAGGACGAAACACTTACCTGTGTGAGATTAATACATTTTGAGTGATTTTCTTCTATTTTTGTTGAACCCAGTGTTTCCTCTAAATGGTCATTTTGAAACGAAATGCTAACATCCAAAATCTCATTTGTGGTTGTGAGAAGATTTCATCAGCATACTCCCTTTCCTCGGTAGACACATTGTTTTTCATCCGAAAAGCATATGTTGCTCTGATTAGTTGGAAGTTTTCTCTCTTTAGTAAAGCATGTTCGCATTTTAGTGAAGAAAACACCGAGACTATTTTTAGTGTCACAAGTTATCCAGAACTACGTAGGTCTGAGTTCCTCATTGAGGATACATAGGAGCAAGAGCCTCGCTTTTGTCGACCGCCCCACAATCTCTGTCATACTGACCTTGGAATCATGCGACAAACAGAAATACCCTAGCGGTTATCCGTATAAACTTTTTGCTATCTGTAAGACTCAAAGCATGATAGCATGCAGAGACTAACGTTGTCTTTTGCGCCTTTTGTCATCCAGAGGCGGCGGGCCCGATGACATGCGGGAACCATTTGGTCCCGCACTTTCTTTTGCTATCTATAAGACTCAAAGCATGATAGCACGCAGAGACTAACGTCGTCTTCTGCGCCTTTTGCCATCCAGAGGCGGCGGGCCCGATGACATGTGGGAACCATTTGGTCCCGCACTTTCTTTTGCTATCTATAAGACTCAAAGCATGATAGCACGTAGAGACTAACGTCGTTTTCTGCGCCTTTTGTCATCCAGAGGCGGCGGGCTCGATGA
This sequence comes from Glycine max, assembly GCF_000004515.6. Classification (NCBI taxonomy): domain Eukaryota; kingdom Viridiplantae; phylum Streptophyta; class Magnoliopsida; order Fabales; family Fabaceae; genus Glycine; species Glycine max. The sequence goes on from NC_038250.2 coordinate 26,287,967, forward strand.
CATGCGGGAACCGTTTGGTCCCGCACTTTCTTTTGCTATCTATAAGACTCAAAGCATGATAGCACGCAGAGACTAACGTCGTCTTCTGCGCCTTTTTTCATCCAGAGGCGGCGGGCCCGATGACATGCGGGAACCATTTGGTCCCACACTTTTAAACTTCTTTTGCTATCTCTAAGACTCAAAGCATGATAGCACGCAGAGACTAACATCGTCTTCTGCGCCTTTTTTCATCCAGAGGTGGCGGGCCCGATGAGATGCGGTTATCCGCACGCTCGATGAGTGATAAACGCGCAGAGGCAAATTCTGCGCCCTTTGTCATTCAGGAACAACAAGTTGGTTAATAAACGCGCATAGACGAATTTTGTGCCCATTATCATTCAAGAGCAGCAAGCTGAGTGGATAAACGCGCATAAACGAATTTTGCGCCCTTTATCATTCAAGAGCAACAAGCTGAGTGGATAAAAGCGCAGGGACAAATTCTGCGCCCTTTATCATTCAGGAGCAGCGAGTCGAGTGGTAAACGCGCATAGACGAATTTTGTGCCCTTTGTCATTCAGATTTCGCAAATTGGGTGATAAACACGCATAGACGAATTCTGCGCCCTTTATCATTCAGGAATAGCGAGTCGAGGGGTAAACGCGCATAGATGAATTCTGCGCCCTTTGCCATTCAGATTTCGCAAATTGGGTGATAAACGCGAATAGACGAATTCTACGCCCTTTATCATTCAGGAACAACAAGTTGGGTGGTAAACGCGCAGAGACAGATTCTACGCCCTTTGTCATTCGGGGACAATAAGTTGAGAGGTGGGCGGAGACAAATTATGGTCATTTCGTACACCTTTTCGCTATCCAGAGGCGATCGTGTCCGGTGGCACGCAGAGACAAATTATGGTCATTCTGTGTCTCGCCGCCCAAGCTCGATCGTGTCCAACAAAACGCAGAGACAAATTATGGTCATTCTGCGTCTTGTATCAACCAAGAGGAACAAATTCGACAGTATCAGGATGATGTGTCGGTACTGATCATTTTCAAATTTTTGCAGGTTCTGCTGGCAAGGAGGTTCACTGGCCGAATGGTGTTTCGCTCGAACGAAATTAGTGTCTTATCTTTACTTCCCTTTTAACTCCAATAAAAGACAAGTAAAGAGGGGCAACTTTCATACCCTAATTTCATCCGGGGACCATCCGTTGTTGGGATGCGACCCTCGTTTGACCACTTCGAGGTATTTGGCACCCATCGTTAGGCAATTTGTGAAGTTTCGAGACATGCCGGAAGCCAAAAGAAAAGCGTTGTAGCACAATCCGTGAAGTTCCGTGACATGACAGAAATTAAAGGGAAGTGTTAGTGCCCAATCCGTAAAGTTCCGTAACGTTCCGGAAGGCAAAACAGGGATGATTACGTAATCCGTAAGGTTCCGCAACATTACGGAAAGAAAACAAGTATCGTTACGAAATTCGTAAGTCTCCGTAACTTTACGAAAAAAGAATCACCAAAAAAAGGCAGGGGTGTATTTAGTAAAAATGGCGGTTCAAATAGCAACCAGGCCCACTTGGGCCTTCCAGGATGTTCCTCCAAAAGGTGGTTGCTTCTGGAGGAAGCAACCTAGCTCGCCTGGGCGAGCTAGGTGGCATGCATCTCGTTCCTTTTCCTATAAATAGGGGAAGGAGGGAAGAACAAAAATGTTCGACCCTCCTGGGATCTGAGATTCACTTAAAATTAGTGAGAAAAATTGTTTCCGTGAAGAAAATCCAAGTCGAGGCGCTTCCGTAACGTTTCCGTGGGTGATTTCGGGAAGATTTTCAACCGTTCTTCGTCGTTCTTCGGTCTTCAACCGGTAAGTTCCCGAAATCGAACTTTTCAATTCATTCCATGTACCCTTAGTGGTCCTCATTTGTTTCACGTGCTTTTATTTTCATTTCATTTACTTTCCGTACTCCCTTTTGACGTGTTTTAGTCATTTACTTAAGTCATTTTCTCGCCTAATAAAAAAATAAAATAAATTTCCACCGATCATTTGAATTGTAACATCTGTTAATTTCTGTTAAAATGAAATCCGACCGTTCGGTCATGCCGTAACCACGGTTGAAACCAAAAAGAGGTAAAATAATAATATAATAATAAAAAATATCTTTTAGTAAAATAAATCAAAAAAATCAATCGGACGCTTTTCTTTGGAATTTCTCTTTCTTAAATCGAATCGACTAATAACCAAAGTGAAACTAAGGCTAAAATCAATTCATAAACCAAACTTTTGTCATCGACTAAAAAAGCCATTTTCAAAGGTCCAACGCCTTGAAATGGTCTTTTCCGCTTTTATTGGTTAAGTGTAGAATTCTAAAAAGCCTAAAATCAATATGTAACTTTGTTACCTCTTTCAAAAATAAAGAAATCATTAATGGTCCAATGCCTTAATGTTTTCTCACTTTTCAAAAGAATCGAAAGATTGTCTAATGGTCCAACGCCTTAAATGACCTTTCATTCAATAAAAACATATCTTGCAAAAAAGGATAAAAAATAACTTAACCAAAACGCTTTGTTCGCCAAGAACTACGTAGGTCTGATTTCCTTATCACAATTGAGAAATACGTAGGAGCAAGGGAAACAACCTCGTCGACCACAAAAAGATAAAAATATAAAAAGTACAAAAAGAAATAAAGATGTAAAAGGGAACATAAAATTGAAGTCATGTTTGCACATTCGATTAAAGGTTGTCGTCCCTTGTGATAGACGTGTGGAGTGCTAATACCTTCCCCGTGCATAAATACAACTCCCGAACCTTTCACTTAAAATTTGTAGACCACGTCTTTTCCGGTTTTTTCCGACGTTTTCCTCAAATAAACGTTGGTGGCGACTCCGCGCATATTCCTTTCTTGGAAGACGCACCCGCGAGTCACGCGTTGCCCTCCTGCCGAAGGGTAGGTTCCGACACCAGTGTTATGCTTTTGCGCGTCTGTGTCATGTTGTCACGCACGCGTTGTATGTTGGTCTCGTCTTTTGTCACGGGAGGTCGGAAGGTCCATATCACCGTCTTAACTGTACACATGGGGCACTGCACCCCCAAGTGTGCAAGTAAGAAGAGATAATTTTCCGGGCTCTCGTGTCCGTAAATGCATTCATATCATGCATCACATAAGCATCTCTTCATGGCATCATAATGAACATATCGTTCTTGCATTTGTCCGTTATCATATTCCAGCCTCACATTTTGCATGAGTCATTGCATCATCATGCATATGAACTCAACTGTCTTTTTTGATCTACAAATTGCATACCTTTTGTTTTCATGTTTGCTCATGCATGATCCTTGCATTTTCCTCTACAAAACAAAAACAAAAAAGGAAGCATGAAAATTCATGATGCATTCTTAGTTGCATATATTCGGTACCATGAGCCAACCATGTTGGGATCATAAACCCGTTTCACTTAAAAACAAAATGATTGAACATGGTACCTAATGCGTGGTTAACTAGGAAATGATGTCTCTTCGGGCATCTCAATCTCATTTTCCATGCATAGCATGCGTATTCCCGAGTCTTTCATCCCTATGAAATGTTGTTGAAGTATTGGCGATCAAAATTTCCATTCCCTGGGTTATGGGGTTGAACCAAGCTCGTGCTTTTATGAAAAGGTTCATCAAGTCAAGTTGAAGTATGGAAGTAACCATCTTGCAAAAAATTGGGGCAAGAGATGGATCGGGTTACATCATTGCTTCGTCAACTGCCAAACACGTTTAGGATTGTTGATATCCTTGTTACTTCCAGTTTCGCCTTGACAAAGATGTCATGGACCATGTTGAAAATCTAAATTGATTCAACCCCATATCCTGCGTAAAAATTCGCAATACTTCAACTGTGCATCATTTGCATACATCCATGTTGTTCATTGGTTGCATTGCTCATTGCATTCTTTCCTTGAAAAAAAATTGAACTTAATCATTGTTATAAAAAAGAAAAAAAAACATGCTTTACGGTGCCCTTACCGAACCCGTGCTAGAGCTAGAGTAATGGGTAAAGCGGAGGAGGTACAAGAGACGATGAAGGCCGACATGGAGGCCATGAAAGAGCAAATGGCCGCAATGATGGAGGCCATGATGAGCATGAAGAAGATAATGGAAGCCAATGCGGTTGCAGTTGTCGCTACCAACGCTGTTGCTAAGGTGAACCCGACGTCCCCATCCGGCATCAACCAAATGAATCATCCAACCTCAGATATGGTAGGAAAACATTTGGGAAGTACGAGCGACCCCCATGATGTGCAAATTCAAGATGAGCACGCCTTCCCGCCATATGGCTTGCCTCTCAACTATACGCCACCCAATGTGGCATACACTCTCAATGAGAATGTCAATAAATCCACTCCTATACCCATTGAGAGCCAACAACCCCAAACTGATCATGCACAGGTCTCTTAAACCGTGGGGGAGACACATGAAATTCCCCACCACAATCTAGCCAACTTCGAGCCTTGCCTCGGATATGCCACTGAAGGGCAAACAGATGGTGGTATACCCCTACAAAACCCTTTGGAGGGCCCTCGGTATCACCCCCAGCTACAGCTCTTGCATTCCACAACAAGTAAAAACCCTCATGCTATGGTAGAAATGGGAAAGTTGGATCATCTAGAGGAAAGGCTCAGGGCATTGAAGAAGGTGAAGATTATGCCTTTGCTAACCTAGAAGAGTTGTTCCTAGTATCCAATATCATCACCCCTCCCAAGTTCAAGGCGCTGGACTTTGACAAGAACAAGGGGACTACTTGCCCCAAGAACCATCTAAAGATGTATTGTCGGAAGATGGGGGCATACGCAAAAGATGAGGAATTGCTAATACATTCCTTCCAAGAAAGTCTTACTGGGGTAGCTGTTACCTGGTACACTAACTTGGAACCTTCCCGAGTCCATTCTTGGAAGGACCTAATGGTTGCCTTCGTTAGGCAGTGTCAGTATAATGGCTTCGGATAGGATGCAACTACAGAACATGTGCAAAAAGGGGGCACGAATCTTTCAAAGAGTATGCCCAAAGGTGGAGGGATCTGGAAGCCCAAGTGTTTCCCTCAATGACGAAGAAAGAAATAGTAACAATGATAGTAGACATATTACTAGTGTTCTGTTATGGAAAATGGTGGGTTACACGCCTTCAAGCTGTGCGGATTTGGTCTTCGCTGGTGAAATGATCGAAGTGGGTCTAAAAAGAGGCCAATCTGATCATCATGCTTTGATACATGCAAAAAAACTGGGGCAAATGAAGAGGGTGAGAATGAAGGAGAAACCCATGCTGCAACTGTCATTCCTACATGGCCAAACTTCCCACCAGCCCAACAATGTCATTACTCAGCCAATAACAAACTTTCTCCTTACCCACCACCCAATTATCCACAAAGGTCATCCCTAAATCCACCACAAAGCCTGTCTACCGCACTTCCAATGACGAACACCACCTTTAGCGCAAACCAAAACACCAACCAAGAAATGAATTTTGCAGCGAAAAAGCCTGTAGAATTCACCCCAATTCCGGTGTCCTATGCTGACTTGCTCCCATATCTACTTGATAATTCAATGGTAGCCATAACCCCAGCCAAGGTTCATCAACCTCCATTTCTCTGAGAATACAACTCGAACGCAATGTGTGCTTGTCATGGAGAAGCCCCGAGGCGTTCCATTGAGCATTGTAGGGCCCTGAAGCGTGAGGTGCAAGCTCTAATTGATGCGGGCTGGCTGAAATTTGAAGAGAATCGCGTGTAAATCCTGACATTGACAAGAGATGCCACACATGGGGCAATTTTGAAAGCTGTTGTTAGATGTCTCTAATGACTCATCAAGATTTTCAAGTTTATACCATTATTGTAAACCACAGTTACAATGCTAAATAAAATGGATAAATTTGATATCTTTGTCCCTCATCCTCTCACAAATGCAGCTTTGCTTATTCAACTTTCACCGGAATGTGGGTGCAAGCCATTGGTTTGTTTGCTCGAGCGACATGCGCTCCTGAGTGCTGACTTCCAAGACCGTTCAATCAGAAATTACTTGTCTTGCACGTTGGTGGGGGTGCCGTAAAACAACGAGTAAAGTTCAAAACAAATAAGTTTAAAAAAAGAGTTCAAAAAGAAAAAGAAAAAAAAAGCATTTGATTGACTGTGTTTTCAAGACGTTCATGTGACCTCATTTTATCATTCCGGAAAGTTTGTCTTTTTAGAGAGAAGTGAGTTATCAAGAATAGGATGTGGGACAAATGGCCTCAGTTATCTTAAGAAGGGGGGGGGGGTTGAATTAAGATACAAAAACTATTCCCCAATTAAACTTTCACTCTCTCTCTTTGGATTAACAATGCACCCATAACATGAATTACTCAAAAGACAATTCAAAATAAACTTCCTTAAAGCAAAAGATAAATAGCAGTAAATAAAAGAAGTTTAAGGGAAGAGAGGAATGCAAACTTGATTTATACTGGTTCGGCCCCTTCCTGTGTCTACGTCCAGTCCTTAAGCAACCCACTTGAGATTTTCCACTCTCATTGTAAAACTCCTTTTACAAAGTCTGAACCACACAGGGACAACCCTTCCCTTGTGTTCAAGAATCCTCTACAACAAGAGACCCACGGTCTCTTAATCCCTTTACAGAAATAAGAAGAAGAGAAGAAGAAATCTCTCTTAAAAGAGATAGATTGTACAATGAAGATCAATCAAAATTCCTTATGGAATATGCAAGTGGTTGACCTAGGAATCTTTTTGAGAGGATAAGACATTTCAGTTCAGAAAAACTCTCTTAATCTTTTGAGAGGATAGAACTTTTTGGGCAATGAAAAATCTCTTTAAATTCGTGTTTCCAAGTCACATATAAATAGACCTTTGATGTCCATTCATAAACCATTTGAATAGATGTGACTCTTGGAAATTATTTTCTGAAAATCTCCTCTAGTAATCGATTACAAGACTTGTGTAATCGATTACAGGCTTTAAAATTTGAATTAAAACGTTCAATAAACCACTGGTAATCAATTACCATCCATGTGTAATCGATTACACATTATAAATTTTGAATTCAAATTTCTAGTGACTGTTATAAACATTTTCAGCTGTTGGTAATCGATTACCAGAGAGTAAATCTCAATTTAAAATGATTTAGATAGAATTCTTTGGCCAAACCTTTTGCTTTTTCAATTTGGAAACTTCATCCTAAGATTCTAGAGATCAACTTGATCATATATCTTGATTTTCATGGATTCTTGTCTCGAATAAAACTTAGAAGCACTTGATCCTTTGGCATCATCAAAACATCTTGCTTCTACATAGGAGTCATTTGACTTAATCCATCAACTGAAAAAAATCCTTCAACTATTTCTTGTCCTTGGAAAATTCTTTTTGCAAGAATCAACTGCTTCTTTCATTCTTCCTCACTACGAGGTTGTGAAAACAAGACAACGATGGTTACCTCATAGCCCTACACTGGGGCAATGAAAGGCACCATGCATAAACCTCAAACGAACCTAGGGGCAGATTAGAAGTTCTCACCCAATAGGTTCCTTGCTACAAGGTCATAACGAAAGACAAACGATTGGTACCTCAAAGCCTTACACTAGGGCAATGAGGGGCACCGTGCATGAGCCTCAAGTAAACACCCAATAGGTTCCCAGCTACAAGGTCATGACGAAAGATAACAATTGGTACCTCAAAGCCTTACACTAGGGCAATAAGGGGCATCGTGCATGAGCCTTAAGTGAACATAGGGGCAGATCAAAAGTTCTTACCCGTCGATGTTTTTAAACATAAAAAAAAAGGGAGGGGGACAAACCCTGGAATTTCAATGGATTGATTAAACGTCAAACGGATCCATTGCCGTCACTCCAAAATTGTCAAGTGACTTAATCAAACAAAACAAACACTCTGAGGGAGTTCCCAGAGAGATTTGCAAAGATACGATAAGGTTGCATGAATTATCGCCTCTTTCAAAAGGATAGTCAATCTGTGTTTTCTAAAAAAAATTTTAATTAAATCAAAATCAAAATCACAAAATAGGGAAAGAATGTCATGAACATTGTACAACTTTCCATTGCATTGCATTATTGCATATGAAGTCCACATTTACCGCATTTCAAGACAAAGGTTGCATGCATCTGCATCCCTAAATATCATGTTAGCTGCATAGATTTCCTCCATCTAATGTCCAATCTTTTGAAATGACCGGCCCTCTCAATGAGTCAATCTCTTGCTTTCTCGTAAGGGTGGACCCTTGGGTACTAGTACCCTCACCTTCGGAGGACTACACGTCCTCCCCTCCAGAGGACTACATGTCCTCGCCTTTAGAGGACTACACGTCCTCGTCCTCAGAGGACTGCACGCCCTCACCTTCAGAGGACTGCACGTCCTCGCCTTTAGAGGGCTACGCGTCCTCATTTTCAGTGTGCTCCATATCCACACCTTAAGAGAATTTAAGGTCCTCTGCCCTTAAATGCTTAACCGAGACTTGCGCTCCCGTTTAAGGGGCTAGTAGTTTCCTTTCAACCGTTCAATTCCTGGGCCACCCCCTGATCCTGGAGGAGGGCCAATTATGCGAGCACAACTAGAAGAGGAGGCTATCGTACAACCACTATGCATACTGGGGCAAGATTTCACCCGTGCCGCTACAAAGAGACGAGTGCGCACCAACATGACCACTCTTACACAGATATGGATGATGTTGCTACTTAGCAACATTCTACCCAATGACTGCAATGCCGATCTGCCCCTGTGGAAGTATCAGTTGGTCTGTGTCGTTCCGACATAGGTAAGTATGCATGTGGCTAAACTGATTTCTGATGCCATCCACTATTTGCAAGGATCTTTCCCACAAGACACCTAGTGGACCCGGAGAAGTCCAACAGGGCCCCAGGGTTTCCAGCTCTGATTACGAGCCTTTGTCAGTCCTATAGGATGCCTGTTCCCCCCAGCAAGGTCACGCCACCATGACATAGGTAAGTATGCACATCGCTCAATTGATTTCTGATGTCATCTATTGTTTGCAGGAATCGCGCCCGCAAGACACCCAGTGGACCCAAACAAGTCCAATAGGGTCCTAGGGTTTTCAGCTCCGATTACGGGCCTCTGTTAACCGTCGCCCCCAGCAAGTTCATCAGGCCCCCTATTAACCGGGCTTTCATCAAGAAGTTCTGCGCCCCCAGGCAGGCGCAGGGCGAGACACCACAGCAGCCTAGGGATGGTCGGCAGCGGGCAACAAACGCACTGCCACCACCTCTAGAGTTCACCTCAGCTCATCCACAAAAGTTAGAGCGTTGCCTACGACACATGGCCGACCAATAGGCGACCAAGTCCAAAGCCAAAGGAAAGCAAAGTACTAGGTCCATAGCCGACAAGTCATCATGCATCCAGCTCAAGACGTTAAAGAAGCGCTACTAGGAGGCAACCTAGTACCTTTTAAATCTCTGCTTGTTATTTGATCACTTTTGTTTCTCAAGTCATAGTAGGACACACCTAGTTGCTCATGATCCTAGGAATTTAAATAAAACAAGCACAAGCTCGGAGGGTAGTCATACCTCACCAAAATATATGTATGTGTGTTTAGGTAGTGAAAATACCTTAGATATGCATGTATGTAGCAAAAAAAATACTTCACAAAATATATACATGTATGTTTAGGTAGCAAGATACCTTGGATACGCATGTATATAGCAAAAATACCTCACAAAAATATACATATGTTTAGGTAGCAAAATACCTCATGAAAAAAAGAAAAACAAAAAAACAAACAAGAAAAAGAACAAAAAATATATCTTTCGGCTGATAAGCCAACATGCTTTTGAAAAGAAATAACTTCAAGCTTTTCTTTGAAAAAAATTTCACTGATCATAACCAGTTTTTGAAAAAATGTGTATACACCTGAAGGGTGAATACTGTGAAAATTTTCCCGAACGCCCAAAATGGACTCAGAGGAATGCATGATTTGATAAAAGAACATATTTTGGAAACACTGGGTTGACTTAAATAGGGAAAATGAATCTTGAGCCCTAGTGTCACATGACCATAAAAACTTGATGCTTGAGTGTCCAAATGGGTGCATGCATGACCAGTTTTGCATAAAATTTCCTAATCATCATTGTTGCATGTGTATCATGGAAATAATGTGAGACATCTCCTTTATCCCCGAACCGCTGGCCAAACCCTAACATATATCATGACCAGCCGTTCAACAAGCCTTGAGCCAAAATCCCAACTTATCATAAACCTTGACTCAGGATGAGAATGTCAATCCTTGCCGTCGGAAGAAAACAAACAAAAAAAAAGAAAAGGAAAATTCCCAATCAAAGAGTGGGAGAAAGCAAAAAAAAACAAAGCAAGTTCTCGATCAGAGATCGGAAGAAAACAGAAGAAATATGCAGAAAGGTCTTTGGACTAGACAATATCTGCACAATACAGAATTGTCACCAAGTAAACAAGAAAAATAAAAGGAAACCACGACCTAAAGTGGTCCTCTCCCTTTGATTGCCAACCAAAATCCTGTGCGCTAGCGACTTTCTCGCCCCGCACTAAACAAAAATAGAAAAGGAAATGGCAAAAACACTCAAAGCCAAATTTCCCACCAAGAAAACAAACCACTTCCAAGAAAAAGTTCCATTGATCCATAATCACATATGTAATCTTTGATTTGATAGGAAATAATTTGCAAAATCAAGTCGTGACATATCTATGGTTCGGAATTAGGATAAAACACTTATTTGTGTGAGATTGATACACTTTGAGTGATTTTCTTCTATTTTCGTTGGACCTAGTGTTACCTCTAAATGGTCATTTAGAAACGAAATGCTAGCATCCAAAATCTCATTTATGGTTATGAGAAAATTTCATCAGCATACTCTCCTTCCCCGATAGACACATTTTTTCATCCAAAAAAGCATATGTTGCTCTGATTAGTTGGAGGTTTTGTTTCTTTACTAAAGCATGTTTGTGTGAAAAAACACCGAGACTATTTTAGTCTCAGAGTTATCAAGAACTACGTAGGTCTGAGTTCCTCATCACAAATTAAGGATACGTAGGAGCAAAAGCCCTGCTTTTGTTGACCACCACACCTTTTATTACCGTGACCCAAAAGTCCGGTGGCATGCGGAGCCACATGACCGTGGGATCCCCAAATTCGTATGTTCCATCATTTATCATTTGTATGTTATCTTGTTTCTATGACTTGAGGGACTAACATTTGTTTTGTTTTTTCGATCGTCTTTTGTTTTGTGCATACATTTTGTCTGGATTGTTGCGTTAGTGCTTACTTCGTTATTTGTCGATAATGTTTGTTCCGGAACCTTGTAGAGTTTTCCTTTAGGAACGTCGTCCTAAAATAAAATGAACAAAAATCATGATAATACCAAGAATAGAAAAAGAAAGAGGGGTTGCGCACAAATGTCGTATATAAAGAAAAGAAAAGAGTTTTTTTTGTGTGCGTATAAATAATGTGTGAAAAGAAATTCTTGTGTGTGAGCAATGAGTGTATATAAAGAAATTTTTTTGTATAAAACCACGAGTGTATGTTGAAAAAGGAAAAAAGAAATCTTTGAACAGGAATAGAGCTTTTATAGACCATGTTGATATAAAGAGAAAGAGTTTTTAATGCGCGTGTGTACAGAAAAAGTTTGTTATGTATAGGAATGTAGGTGTACAAAGAAAAAGCTTTTCTCATAGATGGCGATGGATGTATAGTTTTTGCAAACATAAAAAATGAAACAAAAAGAAAAAGAAAGAAACACCTCGAAGGTCGACATGTTATGGTCATAGGAAGCATAAATCATTCGTAGAGAGCCAACATATCTTTTGGAAACAAGAAACTGACGCTAAGAGTTTATTTTCCCGAATAACCGAGATAAGAATGGATGGATTCGTTGAACCGATGAAAGAACATAATTTGGAAATGTTGGGTCTACTTGTGTAAATCCCAAGCCTTAGTATCACAAATTCCATAAACTGGATGCTTGAGTACCCACATAGCTGTAGTCGTGACTAATTTTGCACGTTGTTTCCAAATCATCATTGTTACGCGTGCCTCGTGGAAATAATATGGAAATTCAACCCGAGACCGACACCTTGACACACGAATTTGTTTTGCCCCAGATATCAAAATCGGGCTCGCACGATGAAAAGACCATGTTGAGACACAACCTTAAGCTACTTTGAACCTTGGCCCGTGAAAAAAAATCCCCATCCTTTCCCCCGAATAAAAGGACAGCAGAATCTCCTCAAGGGAGAGCGAATAACGAATGCTAAAACCCGAATTCCCAATCAAAGATCGGAAAGGAAGAAATGAAAAGAAAGAAAAGAAAAGGAAAAGAAGAATTCACGATCGAAGATCGGAAGAAAGTAAAAAGAAAAAAAGATCGAAGGAAAAATAGAATAATTCTCGATCAATACAGGAAACCAGGAAAGAGAACCGAAGATCTTCTGACCAGATAAATTTTCGGCAGGGTAAATGACTGACGGCAAAGGAAAACCCATATTTGAAGTAGTTCTTCCTTTGGGATTGCCATTCAAAGTCGCTCTCGACTGGCGATATCCCGCCCCACATAAAAAAAAGGAAAAGACCGAAACACCCAGCTTCCCCTCCAAAAACACTACCCTCGAGAAAATCCTATTGATCCGTGATCGTGCGTGTGATCTTTTGGTTCAATAGGAAATCATGTGCAAAATAAAGTCATGGTGTATCTATGGTTCGAAATTAGGATGAAACACTTACCTGTGTGAGATTGATACACTTTGAGTGATTTTCTTCTATTTTTGTTGAACCTAATTTCCCCTGAATGTTCATTTAAAAGCTAAATGTTGACATCTTGCCCTACATTTTCGGTTACAAGGAAAATTACTTTTGGCATGAGTATATTGTTTCTCTAAAATATGGTGCTCTCGTGAATGATTTATTTTTCCTTGCTAAAGCATGTTCGCCTTTTAGGTGAAAGAACCCGGTGGACCATGCGGTCCTGCCAACGAATCTTATCCGGAGTCCCATGAGTTAATTGTCTAGCGCTGTTCGTGCGTCCTCCACTATCAAGTCCGGAGCCACATGAATGGATTGTCATTCATGCATCCTCCACCATTGAGTCCGGAGCCCCACGAGTTGATTGCCTAACGCTGTTCGTGCATCCTCCACCAACGAATCTTATCCGGAGCCCCATGAATTGATTGTCATTCATGCATCCTCCACCATCGAGTTCGGAGCCCCACAAAATGATTGCCTAGCGCTGTTCGTGCATCCTCCACCAACGAATCTTGTCCGGAGCCCCATGAATGGATTGTCATTCATTCATCCTCCACCGTCGAGCCCGGAGCCCCACGAATTGATTGCCTAGCACTGTTCGTGCATCCTCCACCAACGAATCTTGTCCGGAGCCCCATGAATGGATTGTCATTCATGCATCCTCCACCGTCGAGCCCGGAGCCCCATGAATTGATTGTGATTCATGCATCCTCCACCATCGAGCCCGGAGCCCCACGAATTGATTGCCTAGCGTTGTTCGTGCATCCTCCACCAACGAATCTTATCCGGAGCCCCATGAATTGATTTTCATTCATTCATCCTCCACCATCGAGTCTGGAGCCCCACGAATTGATTGCTTAGCGCTGTTCGTGCATCCTCCACCAACGAATCTTATCCGGAGCCCCATGAATTGATTCTCATTCATGCATCCTCCACCGTCGAGTCCAGAGCCTTACGAATTGATTGCGTAACGTTGTTCGTGCATCCTCCACCATCGAGTTCGGAGCCCCACGAATTGATTGCCTAGTGTTGTTCATGCGGCTTCCACCATCAAGTCCGAAGCCCCACGAATTGATTCCCTAGCACTATTTGTGTATCCTCCACCATCCTATTCGGAGCCCCATGAATTGATTGCCTAGCGCTGTTCATGCATCCTCCATTATCAAGCGCGGAGCCTCCGGTGACTGGAAAATATGGTTTTTTGTTATTTTCCCGATCGGTTCCTTCGCCAAACATGTGTATACGTATATATTATGTTATTGGTGTTTTTTGTTTGTGTTTGTTTTGTGTTGTGCAAAGAAAGAAGAAGGAGAGACGGGAGTCGTCATAGATTAATTATGGAAAGGGCTAAGACGGACGAAATTAGTGCTTTATCTTTGCTTTCCTCTTATCTCCGATAAAAGGTAAGTAAAGAGGGGCAACTGTCATACCCTAATTTCGTCCGGGGACCATTGTTTCGTGGCGTGCAACTTTCGTATGACCACTTCGAGGTATTTTGCATCCATTTTTGCACAATACGTGAGATTCCGTAACATGCTGGAGATCAAAAGGAAGCATTGTTACACAATCCGTGAGATTCCGTAACATGCCGGAAATCAAAAGGAAGCATTGTTACGCAATCCGTGAGGTTCCGTAACATTCCGAAAGCCAAAAAAGGAGTAATTACATGACCCGTAAGGTTCCGTAACCTTATGGAAAGAAAACAAGTATCGTTACGAAATTCGTAAAGTTTCATAACGTTACGGAAAAAGAATCACAAAAAAAAAACAAGGGGTGTATTTAGTAAAAAAAAGGGGTGCAAATAGCAACCAGGCCCACTTGAGCCTTCTAGGATGTTCCTCCAGAAAGAGGTTGCTTCTGGAGGAAGCAACCTGGCTCGCCTGGGCGAGCTGGGTGGCAAGCTCCTCCCTTATTTCCCTATAAATAGGGGGAGGAGTGAAGGAGAAAGGGGTTCAGCTCTTCTGGTATTTCGAGATCACTTAAAATTAGGGAGAAAAATTGTTTCCATGTAGAAAATCCAAGCCGAGGCGCTTCTGTAACGTTTCCGTAACGTTTCGGTGGGTAATTTCGTGAAGATTTTCAACCGTTCTTCATCGTTCGTCGTTCGTCGTTCGTTCTTCATCGTTCTTCGGTCTTCAATCGGTAAGTTCCCGAAATCGAACTTTTCAATTCATTTTATGTACCCTTCGTGGTCCCCATTTGTTTTGCGTACTTTCATTTTCGTTTCATTTATTTTCCGTACCCCCTTTTGACGTGCTTTAGTCGTTTACTTAAGTCATTTTCTCGCCTAATCAAAAAATAAAATAAATTTCCACCAATCATTTGAATTGTAATATCCGTTCATTTCTATTAAAATGAAATCCGACCGTTCGGTCATGTCGTAACCACGTTGGAAACCAAAAAGAGGTAAAAGAATAATATAATAATAAAAAAATATATGTTAGTAAAATAAACCAAAAAAATAAATCGGACGTTTCTCTTTGGGATTTCTCTTTCTTAATTGAATTGACTAATAACTAAAGTGAAACTAAGGCTAAAATCAACTCACAAAGTCAAGCTCGTCCGCAAAAAATCACTAAAAAGGATTTTAAGGTTCAACACCTCAGTTTTTTTCTCACCAAGTAAAAATGGATCATTTTAAGGTCCAACACCTTAAAAAGACCACCTTCCAAGTAAAAAGAATCGCTTGATTCGCCTTTTTGAAAGAACTACGTAGGTCTGATTTCCTCTTCGAAGGAGGGTACGTAGGAGCAAGAGCCCCGCTTTTGTCGACCTCAAAAATAAAAAGGAAATAAAAGTTTAGGTACACAACTTCACACAATTCTAAATTAAGGCTATTGTCCTTTGGGACAAACTTGAGAGGTGCTAATACTTTCCTCAAACGTAAATACAACTCCCAAATCTGGAATATTCTTCATGACCGGTTTCCTTCGGTTTTTCCGACATTTTCCACAAATAAACGTTGGTGGCAACTCCGCGCATTTTCCTCTTATGGAAGACGAACCCGTGACCCTCGCCTCGCTCGCCCGCCAAAGGGTAGGTTGCGACAACAGCGTTGTAACACTTTCTCTAGATTTGCTAAACAGTTCTCAAAAGATGCACCAAAAACTGAAAAATCATCCATAAAGACTTCAATACATTTCTCTACCATGTCTGCAAAAATAGCCATCATAAATCTCTGGAAAGTAGCGGGGGCATTACATAACCCGAATGGCATGCGGCGATAAGCAAAAACACCGAAGGGACATGTGAAAGCTGTCTTTTCTTGGTCCTGGGAATCTACTGCAATCTGATTGTAACCCGAGTATCCATCCAAAAATAGTAGAAAGATTGCCCTGCAAGTCTCTCAAACATTTGATCCATGAAGGGAAGCGGGTAGTGATCTTTTCTTGTGGCTTCATTAAGCTTTCTATAATCAATGCACATTCTCCATCCTGTGACTGTTCTGGTAGGAATTAGTTCATTTCAATAATTTCTTATTACTGTCATCCCTCCTTTTTTTGGAACAACTTGAACAGGACTAACCCATGAGCTGTCTGAAATTGGATAGATGAGGCCAGCCTCTAATAACTTGAGCACTTCTTTTCTTACTTTTTCCTTCATTATAGGGTTCAACCTTCTCTGGGGTTGTGGCACAGGCTTATAATTGGCTTCCAAATTGATTTTGTGCATACAATATGATGGACTGATTCCTTTTAGATCAGAAATGTGCCAACCAATAGCCGCTTTATGACGTTTTAGAATATGCACTAGTTGATCTTCTTCTTCTTCTTTCTTCAAAGAGTTGCTAATTATAACAGGTTTGGTCTCATCTTCTTCCAAGAATACATACTTTAAATGTGCCAGAAGGGTTTTTAATTCTGCTTTGGGATTTTCTGCTGGTCTCAATTTTTTCAATTCTTCAAAAACCACCTGGTCAACATAATTGTCTTTTGGATCATCAAGCTCTTCATCACAAGCTAAGCAATCTCTCCCATAGCCAGGTTCTTTTTCTAAAGGAGACTATAGTACCATGGTTGAAGTTGATAATGCTATTTCCCGCTCCACCTCTTCTTCTTCAAAATGGGCATCACCCATATCTAAGTGTTTCATGGCCTCAAAGAGGTCAAAAGAGATCTTTTGATCCTCCACACTGAGTTCTAATCTACCTTTATCTTTCCCTCCAACATAGCCAACAGTGGCCAAGTAGGGATATTCTGGAGTACTGGAGACTTCAGGCTTTTCCTCTTCATTGGTCAATTGATGATGGATTGAGGTAACTTGATGAATGCTTTCTTGATGTATTTCAATCTCTGCATGCTCTTCCTCTTTTCTGGCTGCAGCGTTAGTCATTTCATCCACCAACTTACTAATCTGAGTTTCAGTCCTTCTAAAGGCCTGTTGCATTGACTTTACCGTATCTTTGAATTGCATTAACAAATCATCCAGATTAAGAACTCCTTCTGCTTTATTGTGATAATAGGGTTGCCGGTATGACTCCCATTGATAACTTTCAAAAGACTGGTTCCTTTCAAATTGAGTTCCCTGTTGTTGCATAGAATAACAGTAACCTTTAGAGCTAGCTTGGAATGTCATGAAGTTTGCCAAAATACTTTCAAGATCAGGGGCTCTTTCTTTCTCATGGTAGTCGTACATGACCAATTCCTGTCTCCGGTCAAAGTTATTTATAGAATAAAAATAACAATTGTCCTTGTGATGCTCTCCTCCAGCTAAATCACAATTCATTAATGGAATCGAGATAATAATCTTCATGATATAGCAGTGAAAGAGTTGCCTTAGTTAGGAATAACTAGATCACCTGTAGGAGAGTCTATACATGCAGAATACGAATAGAACAATGGTTATCCATTTTAACAAGAGAAGACAAATAGGAATTAAGAACAAATATTCACAAAAACAATCAAAGAATAACAAATAAAGAATAGACACCTAAAAACGAACTAACTTCCCAAATAAAATGAAGTTCCCCGGCAACGGCGCCAAAAACTTGTTCGGCTTTCGGCAAGTGCACCGGATTGCACAAGTAGTATAAAACGGTAAGAACCGAGTATCGAACTCTTGGGGAACTTGTGTTATTTGGTAAGCTATATCAGCAAATAGGTGACTGCTATGTAAAGAAAAGTGTGAATATGAACAGGTGTGTAAACTATCTGTGCAAAAAGGAAAATCACGCGAGAGAAATGATGTGTAAAAACAAGTAGAAAACACGTTGGTCGTCCTAATAGGTGTCTGATGCTAAAAAGATATTCTCTATCTAAAAATGCTCATGTGTTCCTATGGTGTCTCCTGAGATACTAAACCCCGATTCCTCATGATAGTTTAGCCTAATCTTGATCAAGCATCGTCCGCAGATTCCTCTTATTGGACTAAACTCAACCAAGACCGCATTAAGACACACATACACAACTAAATTATCATACCCCGATTCCTTGTGATAGTACGACAACTTAGCCCTGTACTATCAAGGAATTTAGAATTATACCAGTTTCCACTGTTGAATGACCCTAACAAAGCATGCATCTACATGATCAAGGTAAAGGCATAATGGAGTGAAAATCAGATAGCACAAAGAACACACAAAACATCATTAAATAGATAAAAATATATTTACATCAGGTACCTACAGGGAAGATCCAACAGAGGATTTAGCTTTCCATAACCAGGAAGCCTTCTTTACAACAAAGAGAAGAACAAGATGAAAGATTGCAAAAATACAAGTGGTGAGGATGTCTCCTTCACTTCTAGGATCTCACAATCACTCACAAACTCATCTCAAGCAGTCAGAATGGCTCCTGCTTCAAGCTCTAGTCTCTGCAGATCTTCACATAGCAAAATCTCTCAAAACACTCTAGAACTTAGACCTTTCTCTCTCTAGAATCTCTAGACATGTTGTCATACCCTAATTTCGTCCGGGGACTATTATTTGATAGCCTACAACCTTTGCTTGACCGCTTCGAGGTACTTAACACCCATTGTTAGGTAATCCGTGAAGTTCCGCGACATGCCGGGAGTCGAAAGGGAGTATTGTCGCGCAATCTGTAAAGTTCCACAACATTCCAGAGGTCAAAAAAGGGGATTATTGCGTAATCCATAAGGTTTCGCGACATTACGGAAAGAAAATAAGTGTCGTTACGTAATCCTTAAAGTTCCATAACGTTACGGAAAAAGAATCAGCAAAAAAGCAAAAGGGGGGTGTGTTGAGTAAAAAGAGGTGTGCAAATAGCAACCAGACCCACTTGGACCTTCCAGGGCGTTCCAACAGAAGGCGGTGTCTTCTGATGGAAGCAACCCAGCTCGCCTGGGCGAGCTGGGCGGCAACCACCTCCCTCTTTTCCCCTATAAATAGGGGAAAGAGGGCAGAGTAATTTCGTTCAGCCCTTCTGGTATTTAGGATTCTCTTGAAATTAGTGAGAAAAATTGTTTCCGTGAATAAAATCCAAGCCGAGGCGCTTCCGAGATGTTTTCGTGAGCGATTCTGTGAAGATTCTTCACCGTTCTTCGGTCTTCAACTGGTATGTTCCCGAAATCGAATCTTTCAATTCATTCTATGTACCCCTAGTGGTCCCCACTTGTTTCGCAAGCTTTTATTTTTATTTCGTTTGTTTTCCGTACCCCCTTTTGACATGCTTTAACCATTTATTTAAGTTGTTTTCTCGCCTAATCAATAATAAAATGAATTTCCACCGATCATTTGAGTTGTAATATCGTTTAATCTCTGTTAAAATAAAATCCAACCGATCTTTCACGCCGTAATCACGTTTAAAACCAAAAGAGGCAAAATAATAATAAAATAATAAAAAATATCTTTGAATAAAATAATCCAAAAAAATTAATCGGACACTTTTCTTTGGG
This sequence comes from Glycine max, assembly GCF_000004515.6. Taxonomy (NCBI): domain Eukaryota; kingdom Viridiplantae; phylum Streptophyta; class Magnoliopsida; order Fabales; family Fabaceae; genus Glycine; species Glycine max. The sequence continues at coordinate 26,307,547 of NC_038250.2, forward strand.
ATTTTTCTTAATTGAATTGACTAATAACCAAAGTGAAACTAAGGCTAAAAATCAACTCACAAACCAAGCTTTGTCCAACGCCTTAAATGGTCCTCTTTGATTTTATTGGTTAAACGTGGACTTTCGAAAGCCTAAAGTCAACACATAACTTTGTCACTACTTTCAAAAGAACCAAGAGATCATTAATGATCCAATGCCTTAATGTTTTCTCTCCTTTCAAAAGAATCAAAAGATCATTTAAATGGTCCAACGCCTTAAACGACTTTTTGTTTGGTCACAATATATCTTGCAAAAAAGATAAAAACAACTTAACCAACATTTAGTTCTCAAAGAACTACGTAGGTCTGATTTCCTTATCACAGTTGAGGAATAGGTAGGAGCAAGGGAAACACCCTTGTCGACCACAAAAAGATAAAAAATACAAAAGGCATAAAAGACATAAAAACGTAAAAGGGAAAATAAAACAAATTGAAGTCATACTTACACACTTGATTAAAGGTTGTCGTCCCTTGTGACGGACGCGTGGGGTGCTAATACCTTCCCTGTGCATAAATACAACTCCCAAACCTTTCACACTTAAAGTTCGTAGACCACGTCTTTTCCGGATTTTTCGACGTTTTCCTCGAATAAACGTTGGTGGCGACTCCACGCATTTTCCTTTCTTGGAAGATGCACCCGTGAGCCTCGCGTTGCCCTCCTGCCGAAGGGTAGGTTGCGACAGTTGGCGACTCCACTGGGGACTGTTTTTAGAGAGTTAGGCCAATCAATCAGTGTGCATTCCTTATCATGACTTCTCCTTTATTCTTTTTCTTTATTTTCTTTCCTTATGTTCTTGTATATATAAACTCTTTGATGCTTTTAGTGTGTTTTTGAAAGGTATGCATGAGATAGATATTTATTCATTTGATGCACCCAAACACCAACACTATTTGCACACACGGTGAGTTGAAAAGGGGGGGCCCTATACCCGGGTCCATAGGAACATAAGGAGTGGAGGTGAATCTGTGGTCATGCTAGGTCTCTGACTTGCTTGATGACAGTGAACCCTCATCTAGAGTTTTTGTCCACTGGGGACTGTTTTTAGAGAGTTAGGCCAATCAATCAGTGTGCATTCCTTACCATGACTTCTCCTTTATTCTTTTTCTTTATTTTCTTTCCTTATGTTCTTGTATATATAAACTCTTTGATGCTTTTAGTGTGTTTTTGAAAGGTATGCATGAGATAGATATTTATTCATTTGATGCACCCAAACACCAACACTATTTGCACACACGGTGAGTTGAAAAGGGGGGGCCCTATACCCGGGTCCATAGGAACATAAGGAGTGGAGGTGAATCTGTGGTCATGCTAGGTCTCTGACTTGCTTGATGACAGTGAACCCTCATCTAGAGTTTTTCTCTTTGATAACATATTGTTGTTGGTAGTCCCTAATGCCGCAATATGTTTTTCGAAGGGGATGATACCTCTAGAAATCGACAAGAGAGATATGACCACCTTGGGAATTATCACTAAAAGCCTCTTAGTTCCTCCCGTGTAGGTCCCTAAAATAGGGGCACGAAGCAAACATGCTGTGTGCCTTTTTTAAACACTACCATGCATGTAGTCCTAAATGTCATGTACACCTTTGCTGTATGATTATTTGTGGATATTGTCATACTATGTACATCCCCGTGTTGTGCCTTTCTTTTCCGCATCAGCATCATGCACGGGTTGCGTCTTGATCCCCTCACTTTGTCAAACCAACAGAGGGTCCATGTCGCCTTCTTAAATGCATACGTCGGGCGCCATGCTACCCGAACATTGTATCTAAGAGGGGGACAGTTTCTTGGGCTCCCATATTCATAAAATGCATCTGTGTCATATGCATTTCTTCATGCATTTATCCATTCCACCCATGATAGATGTCGGAGTCTTGATTCGCATTGGGTTTTGTTTCACTTTAGTAAAACATGGGATCGAGTCAGGCACCTTCGCTTAAAAATAGGTTCTATCAAGTCAAGGTCAAGAGCCTAGGAGTCACCAATCTGAAAGAGTTAGGGCAGTTGATGGGACAGCTCCAGCGACAAGCTTTTCGTAAAGCTTACGATAAGATCTGGGACCTAGCCATGGCAGAGGTCTCCACCGAGGCCATTGCCTCCCTCGCCCAATATTATGACGAGCCGTTGAGGTGCTTCATCTTTGGGGACTTCCAGTTATCACCCACGGTGGAAGAGTTTGAAGAAATCCAGGGATGCCCTCTGGGGGGAAGGAAACCATACCTCTTCTTGGGATTCCATCCCTCTTTAGCTAGAATTTCCAAGATAGTCCAAATCTCGACGCAGGAATTAGACCACAGAAAGCAAGTCGAAAATGGGGTGGTTGGAGTACCAAGGAAATGTTTGGAAGCAAAAGCAAGAGTCTTGGCAGGTAAAGGCGAATGGGCCCCGTTCATGGACATCCTCGCACTTTTGATCTTCGGAGGGGTCCTCTTTCCAAATGTGGATGGGTTGGTGGACGAAGCAGCGATTGACGCTTTTCTCGCCTTTCATGATCGCAAGGAAAGCCTCGTTGTCACTATCTTAGCCGATCTATATGACACCTTCGACCGAAGATGTGAAAAGAACAGTACAAGGATTGTTTGTTGTACTTCGGCCCTCTACGTATGGTTGGTTTTGCACCTTCTCTGCCAAGAGGTAAGACATGCTTGCCCGCTAGAAGGCCACCGCTCATGCACAGAGAAAAAGGAGGCAAGTTGGGACTAGCTCTTAGCAAGCAAATAAGGAGCATCTGACAACTGGTTCCCTCGATGGAAAGAAGGAAGAATCGGGATTCTTATTTCGTGCAGAGGATTTCCAAATGTTCCCTTGATGGGGACAAGGGGTTGCATTAATTACAATCCCATCCTTGCCATAAGACAGCTGGGCTACCCTATGAGAGGGGCACCACTAGGGGAGGACCTCACACCTGTTATTGCATGAGGTTTCAGTAGCACCAATGCGGAGGCACTTCAGAAGGTCCGCAAGGCATGGGAGATGGTGCAAAATAAGGACCAGGAACTCAGAGGCAGTAGCAACGGGCCCATCGGCGGCTGCCATAGGTGGTTGAAAGCCTACACGCAAGGTCTGGATTGGCTCCCGAATTTGAGAACCACTAAGGGGGTGGAAGTTGAAGTTACGAAGGAGGACGAAGAGGTGCAGGCCCTCAGGACAGAACTTGAGAAAGCCCAAACAGTCAAAGAAAAGTTCAAATCAATAGCTCTTAGGATCCGAAAGGAGAATGCCGAACTGAGAGACGTAAATATAGCCACCACCAAGGCCTTGGAACAAGAGACCAAAAGGGCCCGTAGGGAAGAACATGGCCGGAACAAGTTCCGAGGGGCTCTGTGGGGCAGTAACAGTGAGCTTAAGCTCCGGAGAGAGGAAAGGGACCAATCACGAGTAGACAGTTTGATCTGGAAGGATGAATTGAGGATTTGCCTAAGGTCCAAGAGAAGCTTGTCTCAGCGGTTATGTGAGACCGAGACCAACATGTTAGCCATCATTAGAAAGTACCAAGAAGAATTAAATCTAGCCACGGCCCACGAGCACAAAGTGGCGGACAAATATGCCCGAGTGTACGCGGAAAAGGAGGCTAGAGGAAGGGTGATTGACTCGTTACATCAAGAGGCAACGATGTGGGTGGACCGATTTGCTCTTACTTTGAACAGGAGTCAAGAACTTCCCCAATTGCTGGCCAAGGTCAAAGCGATGGCGGACGCCTACTCCACCCCCGAGGAGATCCACAGACTCCTCAGCTATTGTCAGCATATGATAGACTTAATGGCCCATATAATTAGGAACCGCTAGGAAGTTTGTATTGTCACTCAGATCTTGACTATTTTTAACTTTCCTAAATAAAATGAGTTTATCCCGCGTTTTTACTCCAAAATCAGTGCGAATCAAATCACTCCCACATTTTATCACTAGCATACATTCATTTTTTTTACGTACTCCTCACATTTGGTTTTTTAGGAAAAACTCCATAACTAAACGTGCCCCAAGGCATCCCTATCGCACCAAATCCAAATCTAGGACGATGGGTGACCAAGAGGAAGTACGGGAACAGATGAATGCTGACATGTCGTCTTTGAAAGAGAAAATGGCTTCCATGATGGATGCCATGCTAGGAATGACACAACTAATGGAGAATAACGCGGCCACCGCCGCCACTGTTAGTTCGGCTGCCGAAGCATACCCAACTCTCCCAGCTACTATGCACCACCCTATCCCAAACGTGGTAGGACAAGAAAGAAGCACACTGGGGCACATTAGCAACCCCCATCCGGGATACAACCGAGTGGCTTACCCTTATGGATTACCACCTAATTACACACCACCAATCATACGTGATGACGCGGGTCATGTCCCTCCCCCCATCCTTGAAGGGGAGCCTCCTCGACAGTCGGACGAGGTCCACGAGGATCATCAAGAGCATGCCCAAGGAGACATCGATTCCTACTTCCCGTTCCCCGCCGAGGGGCCGGCACCCAATGCACTACCTCAACCCAACCTCACGGGAGAACTTCGAAACCCCCCAACACAACCAATATTTTTGTCCGCAGGAGGGCCACCCCCGACAGTAGAAGAAAAGAGGAAACTCGATCTCATCGAAGAGAGGTTGAGGGATGTTGAAGGCTTTGGCGACTATCCGTTCATAGACATGACTGATCTTTGCTTAGTACCGGACGTCGTCATCCCCCCGAAATTCAAGGTACCTGATTTCGATAGGTACAAAGGGACAACTTGTCCTAAGAATCATCTCAAAATGTATTGTCGCAAGATGGGGGCTCATTCCAGGGATGAGAAGTTGTTGATGCACTTCTTCCAAGATAGCTTGGCTAGGGCCGCGGTCATTTGGTACACTAATCTAGAAGCTTTCTGCATCCGCACTTGGAAGGATCTGATTATCGCCTTCCTTAGGCAGTATCAATACAACTCTGATATGACTCCCGATTAGACTCAACTGCAGAACATGGTTAAAAGGGAAAGCGAGTCCTTTAAAGAGTACGCTCAGCGTTGGAGGGACCTGGCAGCGCAAGTAGCCTCTCCCATGGTCGAAAGGGAAATGATTACCATGATGGTAGACACCTTGCCTATGTTTTACTATGAGAAATTAGTGGGCTACATACCCTCCAGCTTCACAGACTTGGTATTCGCTGGGGAAAGGATCGAAGTGGGCTTAAAGAGAGGGAAGTTCAATTACGTCTCCTCCACAGGTACCAACGCTAGGAGGATCGGAGCAACTGGGGCAAAGAGGAAGGAAGGAGATACTCATGCCGTCACTTCAACGCCCGCATGGGTCAAGCCGCCGCAGATCTCCCACGATACCCACCAATATGCGCAACATCACCTGAGCTTCTCAGCTCACGCCGGGAACTCCTCCAACACAGCGCCCGTACAACCTAGGGCACCCGCGCCCGTCCAGAGGAAGTCATTCTACTATTATGCTCAAACCATAGCAATAAGAAATACTATTGTGCATGGGGGAGTCATTCTACTATTGTGCTCAAACCATAGCAATCTTCAATAATCCTATGAAATTAGCTTTCTTTATTATTGTTATTCTTCCAATGTAGGAGTAACGGGTACCGGTAACAATCAAGAACGACTTTTAAAATCATTTAAAAGAATATATTAAAACTACATTATAAATGTGGGTTCAGAGATATTGAAACAAGTACGATTCCCCCAAGGGCCTATTCTATTGTTTTATTATAAAATACAAAAGGACAATGAATAGAAATGGGTTAAAGTAAAGAATATATATATATATATATATATATATATATATATATATATATATATATAGAATGACTCATGTGAAAACATTATTTTATATGTGTGAACATGAAAACAAACAATATCAATCATCAGTGAGGATTAGAACTCCATTTTAAAAAAGGCACGTGACAACAAGTAATTCCCAAAGTCTTTCAATTCTCACGTCGCATTCCGTTTCATGTTAGAGCAATCACGTTTTCCTCCACCATTTCGTGCAACTTGAACCTAATTCCTAAGTTCTTTCCCACGCCGCATCTCGTTATTGTTCTCACAGAACGACTCTGGTTCACATCAGAGAATTCATGTCCTCTTCGTCCTCACGCTTCCTCTCGTTGTGGTTCTCAAAGCACGACTCTAGTTCACGTTCTCTCCCACTCACGTCACATTTCGTTCTCACAACAGACTCTGGTTCACGTTAGAGAATTCACGTTCTCTTTCATCAGTGCCGGAGTTAAATCATGTAATTAAGGATAAGGATTGAAAACTGCTCCATCATGTGCAAGGGGAAGAATTACACCATCACGTGCATTTGAGTAAATTGTCTTCACGAATTAGATGGAAAAAGGTGCCATAGAGGGAGAGAACCAGAGTGCGATCGATTGAAGGAGAAGCTAGAGTCTCGGTCACGTGAGAGAAGGAAGCAAGGAGCGAAACTAAATCTAAGGGGGTTTTGAAGGTTTCGTTTGCTTTTCCCATAGGACTGAGTTACAACAATAGACCATGTGCTGATCCAAAAAAAAAAAAAAAAACAGCGATAGACGAAGAGAAGGAGAACGTAAAATACCTGCCACATGCCTTTTTTTAATTGGCTTATAATCCTGTTTATTAGATTTAACCTGATGATTATTATTATTTGTTGTCATTTTCTCACATATATTAAGAAATATTATAATATAAAGTTTTGCTAATTGAAACTGGAATTCTGCCACATGTAATCAAGACATAAAGCATGCTTGTTTTTGGTTCATAAGCACACAAAAAAGAGATATAAACTTATTACAGTACTGCCTCAAGTATCTTAGAATATTTTAATATAAAAACAAAAAGAGCAATTCCGATGGCACCATTGTGCATGGGGGGAGTTTCCTATTGCTCTACTCATTCGTGATGTGCTCCATGTATTCCGATGGCAATTCAATCTAAACATCCTTGAATCAAGGGCAGCCTCAATAGTTTCTAATTCATTTTTGTTTTTGTTTTTCTTAATATATATTAAGAATTCTTAAAGAGCAACTTCTATAATTTTCTAATTAAAAGAAGAGATCCCAAAAAGTAAAGTTTAAAAGCATATCGTGAGAAACTCTTAGTATTCAGAGGGCGATTTCTATATGATGCTTGATTTCAGTAATGATTACACGGCACGTGGAGGTTGATTCTCGTAGACTCATGGCCCAGTATAAACTGCATTGGGAACTTGTATGCATATCTTAAAGTTGCTATGAACATGAACTATATAATCATGAGAATGGAACTCAATCTAGAGCAAACATGTTAATTAGTAGTTAATTATGAAATAGAACTTTTCAATTCATTGAATGTGTGACTTACATTGCGTGTCTTATTTCACTTTATCGACTCCTTTGTCGATAATTTATTTTTTAGCCAAGACCCACCTTGTGAGTCTAGTGGAGAGATTTCCTAGATGTCCCCCTAATAAGAGGCTAAGCAAGAAGGAAGGTGATACAAGGAAGAAAAAATGAGAATGAAAAGTATTGGTAGAGACAAATCACACCTCTCTCGCTCGAATATTTTTCTTTAATATTGAGAATTACTACACAATTTGTCTAACACGTTTTCTATTATTAGAAGAAAACTTTGAGAGTCGCATTCCTTATTAACGACTTTGTTTACCGCATTGTCACAGTCGCGTTTCTTTGTAGTCAGATAGCAAAAGACATAATATACAAACTACATATGATCATTGATGTTTGGACATCCATCTATATATGGTGAGGATGTGCAAATCACGTGCCTTATTGAAAATTTAAACTTTCATTTTTAAAAAATAAATTGTTATGGTTGAAAATTTAAACTTGCCCAGCAGAGTTTCATACCTGAATTCCACTTTATATACGTGTTTTGAAAATATACAAAAAAATTTACTCTTTTAATTATTGAAATATTCCAAGGAAACACAATTTTAGAAAAAATATATATTTTTGGTTCCTATACTTTCTGGCAAACGTGGTCAAGGATTCTATATTTCTATATGTATAAACTTGGTCGTCAAATTTTATAAAAAAAAATGTGGATTTAGTGTCTCCTCTTTAAAGAATCATAATTTTTTTATAGTGAGAGGGACAAAATCTGTATTTTTTATAAGTTTGAGTATCAAATTCATCAATATGAAAAATAAAGGTATCTTGATCACATTTAACTAAAAGTATAGAAGTAAAAACATATTTTTTAATTTTTTAGCAAACACACATGCACCATACAGTTCATCAAGAAGATCTTCTAACCTGAGGATTGGATGCCTATACTTGATGGTGATGTTGTTTATGGCTCTACAATCAGAACACATCCTCCATGAGCCGTCCTTCTTAGGTACTAGAATGATAGGTACAGCGCACGGACTCATACTATCTCTCACCCAACCTTTGCTTAGGAGTTTGGACACTTGCCTTTCGATCTCCTTAGTTTCTTGTGGGTTGCTCCTATAAGCTGGCCGATTGGGCAAGGATGCTCCTGGAATGAGATCAATGTGATGCTCAATTCCCCTCAATGGTGGCAAACCATCCAGTACACTTGCTGGAAACACATCATCAAAATCCTACAGAAGAGACTCAATACCAAAAGGCAATTTAAATTCATCAATTGGGTTAGCATGCAACATCTGACGTTGACAAAACAATAAATAGAGGGGCTGTCTTGTGCAAAGCACCCTCCTTACCTCTCTTTTTGTTGCTAAACAAAGTTGTTTGCCCTCAAGTGTTTCACTCTTTTTGTTTTCTCTCTTTTCCTTCTCAAGTGTTTCACTCTTTTTGTTTTCTCTCTTTTCCTCTCAAGTGTCTCACTCTTTTTCCTCTCAAGTGTCTCACTAAGCCACTGAAGTTTGTATGGCCTAGGATGGGGTTTAGTTTCCAAATTCAGTTTGGTCACTAACCTGGAACTTGCAACATTGGTACAGCTTCCTCCATCAACAATTAAAGAGCACAGCTTACCATTAATGACACACCTGGTGTGGAAAATATTTTCTCTTTGGTTGTCATCCAATGGCTGCATCTGATTTCCCAACAGCCTTCTCACCATCAGCATATCACCCTGCATAGCTTCCTCCTCATACTCTTCTTCTTCCACTTCTTCTTCACTGATTTCAGACTCACTAGTGACTTCTCCATCAGCCTTCATGATCATGGTCCTCCTGGTTGGACATTCAGAAGCAATATGTCCTCTACCTAAGCATTTGAAGCATTTTATGTTTCTGGTTCTAGTATTGGATGACGAAGTGGAAGTGTTATGTTTTCTTCCACCAACACTGGGCGCTACTGACTTTCCACGTGGTGATGTTGTTGCTGGGCTGGACGAATTACCTCCCTCCTTCTTGGATCTGTTGGCCCAATTCTGGTTGTAAGTATTGGGTGAGTTCCTCCTTGCTGCACTTTTTCTTTTAATTTGTTGTTCAACCCGAAGTGCCCTATGTAGCAAGTCATCCAACTCCACATACTCCTGTAATTCAACAACATATCTGATTTCAGGGTTTAGACCATTCAAAAAATGAGCCATTGTGTCTTCAGGTTCCTCTTCGATGTTGGCCCTCACTAACGCCATTTCCATCTCTTTATAATACTCTTCCACAGTTAAATTCCTTTGGGACAGCCTTTGGAGTTTCTGTCGCATGGTTCTGTTATAGCTAATGGGCACATACCTTTTTCTCATCACCCTTTTCATCTCAGTCCATGTATCTACCTCTCGTTGTTCCTCTCTTAGCATTTCTCTCTGGTTTTTATACCACCAAACAAGGGCATAGTCGGAGAATTCAGCTGCTGCTAGCTTGACTTTCTGTTCTTCAATGTAGTCATTGCAGGCAAATACATGCTCAATCTTCATTTCCCAGTCCAGGTAGGCATCTGAATCACTTCTGCCTTTGAAGGGAGGAGCTCAAACATTGAGCTTTACTCCCTCAACCCGGTTCTGCCTCGGTCTGTCATTATTGCCATTATTACCTCTGTTTCCACCTGTATTTCGTCTAGCATTCTGATTCGCTTGGTTCTCCAATAATTCTAGTCGTCCAAAGACCTCCTCATTGTTACGGTCCAGCAAACGTTGCATTTGTGCATTCATCGCGTCCAGTAACATATGCTGAGCTCCGTCCAACTGATGATACTCATCACCACCACCACTTTCTCCTGCCATAATTCAACAGAAAATTTGCAGTAAAAATTATTAAGGTTTCAGGACCTCACCACACTTTACTCACATGTTTAACTCTTAGATGGTAGTACACTCGTGTTTGATGCTCTCAATAGGCTTTTGTGTAATGTATTCCCTCTTGCCTTTTACCACTCGTGTTCCCTCTTAAGTTCCTAGATAGACCAAATTGGACTCACAAGAAGGTTGTTGCAACAATGATTAGACGCACGAAGAAGTGACGCTCCAGAACTTGACACAATTAATAGAAATACACTTAACAGTGACTATCCTAAACTAAACTGCATGTAGGCTTGGGCAAAGACATAAGCAGAAGTTTAAGGACATAAATAGAACATAAACAGAACACACAGATAGGATTGAAAACAAGGAAACGATGCAATCAATAGAGAAGAAGACACAGAAATAGCAAAATCGACATACAAATTTCAAATGACCATAACTTTTGCTACAAACGTCGGTTTGAGGCCCACTATATGTCAAAACGCTCAAAATTGAGAGGAGAATCCCTACGCAAATTTTCAAAGGGGATTTGGCCCCAAAATTTTCCCAAAAAACGCCTCTAACTGCCTTAATTTTGTGTTCAAAGATCAAACACCCAAATTTCTTCCAAACTTTTTTTTTGCAACTATTTCTTTCTTTTGTTTTTTTTTAAACAGTCGTCCAGATATTAGAATTAGAATTCGTTCAATAGGCAATCAGCATTAGGCAACTTGACAATTTAGCAATTCGGCAATTAGTCAATTTTTACCCCAAACAGAATTTGAATAGGCTGAAACAAAAGTTATGAACAGAAGATAGAATACAATACGAAAATGATGAACAGTATAATAGAAGACAGAATACAATACGACAGGCACAAACAAAATACAATACGAAAACAAAAACAATGACAGAAGACAAAACAAAAAAGAAACGAAAAAATAGAAGACAAACGAAATATGAACAGAGTATCAACGACAAAATGAACTTGAACAATCAACGAAAATAAACGAAATTGACAATCAATGAAAACGACAACAAAACCTGTATCAAGAGCCGAAGCTCTGATACCAGATGACGTGAACCTTACGGGGCGGAACGTTTGATACATGAATATTGACGGAGAGGGATGCCACTTCCAGAGATAGAAGATAAGTCACGGTGATGCCACAAGGAATCAACCTTGATAAGTCAGAATTTGGTTCAACGAGAACCCTGAGAGAAACTTTCTCACGTAATTGAAAAGGATGCCAAAAGTGTCTTCATTCATTTTGACAAAAATATATATAGTTCACCAAACCCTAAAAACGAAATAAATTGGTGCAGCTGAAAAGGCATAGGTTTCAGCCACAACCACCAAATTATTTATTTAATTGCAATAATTAAATAATAAAAATAAAAATAATGAAAACATGGGCCTTCAATCATCATCAATGGCAGCTATACAAATAATCAGCCTTGTCTCTGTGACGTGTTGGGCCTGTTTAAGTCTGCCTCTAGTCATGGACTTCAAGTGCTTCATGGTCCTTACCCTTAGTTGTATCCTCATTAGGTACCAAAGTCAACAAATACATGAATATTAGAACCACAACCCTATGTATGGAAAGAAAGGGGTTACCTCCTATTAGAAGTTAGCATCGGTCATAAATAGAGTATATCCCCCAAATGTCCATCTACACATGCGACTTATTTAAGAAGAAATATGAATGAAAAGTTAAGTAATATGGGTAGAGAAAAATACATTAGAAACTTAGATAAAATAATTATGGTAATTATTAGAGGGGAGCATACCCTAAAAAAAAAGAAGTGGGATCGTTTTTCAAGGCACAAACCTTATCAGACGGTAAAACTGAAGAGATGAAAGCTTCATAGCAAACAATGGTCTCATGAATGATTAGATTCTTTTTTGAAAAAAATATGCTAACAGCTTCCACTACTCTCACTTTTGGCAAAACTTCCTTTGCAATTTGGTACTTTATCTGCTAATCTATACTCAAAAATATGGTCAACGGACATCAACAATCACAAGTATTCCAAAATTCAATCAAAATTTTTCATTCTCATATACCATCATTATAAATTAAATTATATCAAAAGCTATTTTTTTTTTATAATGAAACCTGGATTGGGCACAAGAAATTTCAACACTCATTTTTTCAATTCAATTTTGTTAATTATATAATATTATATATAAAAGAGGACAAAATACTATATACATTCTTATATTATATATCATCCAATCATAACCAATCATTTTAATAAGCTTATTGACTTTTACAAGATTACCTTAAAGCTATACACACTCTGGTTTTTGGTTGGTTTACGTTAACGTAATACAATTTTACATTATGAATGCATAACCATTAAATTTTATATTAAATTAATCTAATTTAATTTTTTTTCTCTAAGTCTCTTAATTTTTAAACTAAATCCTATAAATATTTAGCTTCAAAAAAATATATGAATAATGCAACTTTTGTGCCTCAATAAAAGTATTCTGTCAATGCGTTTGGTGACGCTTAAAATACCTGATCACTTATACAATTTGAGATATTGTTCATTGCATTTTTATTTTTTTAAATCAGACAAGAAATATATTATAAGAAAGAACGGCATAGGTACCAAAATTAACAAATACGTGAATCACAAAACCTACACCCTATGCATGGAAAGAAAAAGGTTACCTCCTATTAACAATCATCGGTCATAAATATATTTGGAAAAAATAATTATTGTATTTATTAGAATGGAACATACCTGGAAAAAAAAGAAGAGGGGGACATTTTTCAAGGCACAAACCACAGAGGATAAAGGACAATAAAAATGAAGAGAAGAAAGCTTCAAAGCAAACAATGGTCTCATGAATGATTAGATTATTTTTTTGACAAAATATGCTAACAACTCACACTATTTTCATTTACGGCGAATTAGCTTCCTTTACAATTTGGTTATGTAACCACTAGTTAATTTCTACTCAGAAATATTGTTTGTCAACCATCATCAAGAATCACAACTATTCCAAAATTCAATCAAAATTTCTCATTCTTATATACCATCATTATAAATTAAATTATATAAAAAAATTATTATTTTTAATAATAAAACCTGGATTGCTCACAAAAAATTTCAACACTATTTTTTTAAATTATATTTAAGTTGTTAATTATACAATATTTTATATAAAAAACAAATTACTATATATATTATTATATTATCATTTTAGAACTCATCATTTATAATAAGTTAGTTACTTTTAGTTGCTCTTGATTTTCCGTACTCTCCTTTGCCTTCTACGAGTTTGATTAATTACTCCATTATCCTGATAGAACTTAGAACGCACAAAAGACCGCCAATGCTGTGTCGTTATCGGTTTTCTTTTTGAGAAACAAAATTGTCGCATTTTGAATATGTTTACATGTGTGTTCGCTATTGTTTCTTGCAGATGAAAGGAAACAAATTGCGAGGGCTAACTCTCACAAGTTTGATTTGATCTTTAATGAAATGGAAACCTTACATCATCAGCTAGGTATTTATTTATTTTATTTAGTTAATTACCTAGGAAATAATGTTTTAAATAGTTCTTTATTTCCCATTAAAATATTATTGTTTTTTTAATATGTGATTTTAATTTTTTTATATTTTAATAGAGATATTTTATGTTAACTTTTTAAAAATTTATAATTTTAATCTTCTATCTTTTAATTAAAATATTTTATCTCTTACTTTTAAAAAACTTAGGATTATAGTTTCCTTGTTAATTTTAAATTTTTTGACTTGAGTATTTTTTTTATATTTTTTTAATAAGTTAAGCTAGTTGAAAATTATATAATTTTAAAAAAATATTTATTATTTGAATAATAAATAAATAGATGTCAACACTCACAAAAAAAATTTTAAAATTAACTATAAGAATTAAAAATAAAATTATGAAATTTTTAAAAATTGAAAACAGAATATTTCAAATAAAAAAAAATAAGAGAATAGCAGAGAAGATTTCAGCAGAAACTCAGTACATGCCGGAAGGTTTATACAATGTAATATATTATGAATTTTTTGTTAAAAATTGGATGGATATTGGAGTTGCAGTGTCACGTGTTTTTAGAACGGGTTGTGGGTGTTATACAATGTAATATATTGAGAATTCTTTGTTATCTCATTGTAATATTTCTTTTGATATTTATTTTCAATTTTGTTTATTCAGGATTGGCCCCGTGGATGCTAAAATAAAGCAGAGGAAGGTTTATAATCGTCGCAAGCGTGTGTGACCCACTGAATTGACTAGGCCTAAAGAGGTAAACTTATGTATTGAGTTTGTAGTTTTTCTCAGAATAGAAAAGCAAGGAGGAGAGAAAAGAAAACTAACTTTACAAGCGGTGATGATTTTGATTGACGTTTAAATTTGCTGTACAGTTGGTTTTTAATTTCCACAATAGGAAAAAGTTCTGTACAAAATAAATTATTTGTACAAATGTATTTTTGTTCTAATATTATGTGCTTAAACCAGGTTAAGATTTTTGATGAAAATAATAATTTGTCATCGTTTACTTATATCTTTTATTCGAACTCCAGACATGCAACTAATGTATTAGAACGTGAAACTTATTGTTCTACCACTCCTTGAGAGCACTTTAATTTGTTGAGCCCATGGTATACTAAGCAGTTTATCTCCAAGGAATAATTGTTTTCATAATCATCGGTAAACTTGCTCATCAAAGGCAATTTTGCTCTAATTCGTGATGCATAATGTTCCTCTAGTGATAATCATCATTGTTGACCGAGGCTTAATTCGTTCGTACGTTCCAACCAACAAATATTTTTAATTTATGGACTTAACTTTTAAAAGTTGAACTACGTACCAACGTCATAAAACACCACTTAATTCTAAAACAATACTTCTAATGTAAACCTTATTGGGACAGCGACGTATAACAAAATAGAACATTGTGATAGCTTGCAAACTACAAAGAAGACAAAATTGGTTTATCTAAGAATCATTGCTGCAAAATTGACCAACTGAATTGACCCGGCCTAAAGAGGTAAAACTTATGTATTGAGTTAGCTGTACAGTTGGTTTTTAATTTCCACTTTTATGATCTCTAAGATAGGGTATTCACGTATTTATTAGCAGCTCAAGCTCCATTTCAAAGGTGTGGAGTGAACCTTCTGGCTGATTCACCATGGCCTCTCCGGGAATTCCGCTAAGTAATACCAACCACGGTTCGTTCTTTGATCACATGCTCGGCCAAATAGTGGCCATCGTGATCATCGTTTTGGTGGTCGTTGCCTGCGCCATCTTCATGGCTCTCAAATGTATAAAGATGGTCAAGGTCTTCCGCCACAATCGCTCCATGGCAAGGGTCGCTCCCGAGCCGCTGGAGCCACCACAAGGAGAGGCTATGCATCAAGTATAGTTCTTTCCCAATTCGTGCAACTTGAAATTATTCTATTGTAATTACTTTTTTCATTCCCTTTTATTATTCTATTGTAATTATTACACGATATCTCAGCTTGCTAGTTCCATCTGAATAAGAAATACTATTGTGCATGGGGGGAGTCATTCTACTATTGTGCTCAAACCATAGCAATCTTCAATAATCCTATGAATAGCTTTCTTATAA